>NC_142678.1:1209669-1219669 GCF_964200805.1 Pocillopora damicornis
AACATTTCTGACGTGTCTCGCTGTTTTATGTCTCCATGAAATTTGTTCATTAAGTTTCCCTCTGACTTCCAAAAAAATATGCAGTTTTCATGACATGGTGGTTAAAACTTGATTGACAACATGTCTCTAGCATGTTTTAACGCTCTATTAACTTTTGCTGTTCACCAAGGAAATAATTAATTTTAGTCATTAAATCGAGTGGTTTGCTATCGTAAAATGTGATTTCTTACTTTTCAAGAGATTGAGCACCTTAAGGTAAGAAGTTGCCAACACATTTCAGAACCAAAAAAAGGTTATTCAGCCACGATTCTAGTTATTCAGAGCAATTACAAGCTGAGGTGTGTGAATGACCTCTGATATGTATATGAAAGTAAACCGTAGGCTGCTTTTAATCCACAAAATTATTTCCAGCCCATTTATGGGTTGATTGAAGCTGCGTCCACTTACATACAGTCAATCGAATATAGCCCAAGGCTTTTATATGCTTAAGCATATTACGAATAGTTTCTGGCAGTTAGGCCATTTTCACAGAAACAGTGTACATCACAAGTCGTTGCCACAAGCCACACTGCATGTGAGTATTATTCTCAGTTTCCTTGTTATCAGATATTGCTCTCAATTTTTTGCAGCAGACTAGTGATATTAACGTATCATCGTAGTTCTATTTTTAAGTTTGAACATAGTCGTATTTTAAACAATGCACTCAAAACGCTTTGTTTTTGCTGCAGACTGAATCCTGATCAAGTTTACTCGAAACTTTTTGCATGTTTTTATCATTTACATATATCATTCGGTCATCTAACCGAAGGAAAACATGTTTTCTTCTAAAACTTCAAACCTCTTTTCACAGTTTTTATCTCACTGTAACATTCCTTGGAGAAATCTCAGTTAAACCTAGCTGTTAATTCACTTTGAAAATGGCTGTCTCGCCCAGACATGTTTTAATTATATATTCAAGTGGTTAGGATACCAAGCAGACTCAAAATGATAGATTCCTTTATGTGCAGCAATTTAACAAAGGTCACTCCCTTTTCAAAAAGTTTATTATCATAAATCTGTACGTGATCAGGCGGTTATATCACATCAGTGCCACAGATATCAGAGGTAAGCATTAAAATGAGAAACTAGAAGTCTTCTTCCTCTATTTAAAGGACCGAAATCCTTCTGATTCCGACTGCGAAAGGTAGGAATTAAAATCAATTGAATTTACCGTGGAAAACCCTTAAGTCACGAACTTTCATGGTCTCTTTCGAAAAAACATTCTCGAAATTGCCACAAAAGTGCGGAAAATGTGTAGCAGTATATAACTGAATTATCTCTTTGTCGGTTGCGGTATTGGTGTTGGTACAGTCGGGATAAGTACTCATGAATGAATTCTTCCACACAGTTTACATCGTTACTCTGTTTGCGCGCAGTTGCAATGAGTAAAACTGTTCTTGTGTGGAGCATATGAATGTCCATAGTCGAAAATTATTGAAATCCTGTCTTCCTTTCGGTGTGTAGATGGTTTTGCGCTTGTTTTGAACAACGGCTCTTGTAATACGCGCACAATGAATAATCAATTCGTTATACTAATGTCCGTGTATTTGAATACCAGTCGCGGTTGAGGGCGTT
Source organism: Pocillopora damicornis (assembly GCF_964200805.1). Taxonomy (NCBI): domain Eukaryota; kingdom Metazoa; phylum Cnidaria; class Anthozoa; order Scleractinia; family Pocilloporidae; genus Pocillopora; species Pocillopora damicornis. Next base: position 1,211,284 of record NC_142678.1, read on the forward strand.
GAGTTGACTCCTTGACTCCTGGCGTGTTCAAGGCTCCTCCACTCTTTGCATACAGTTGGACTGTAAGATGTAACAAGCGTTTTGCTGTAATTTTTGTAGGAGGTAATTTGCAGAATAATCCAGATATTAATTCTCAAGCCTGATCGTTCGGACGTAAGTCAAAATAAGAAGAATTACATTCTCACCCAGACGATCAAGCCGCCCGCTAAACCTTTGCTGCAAGGTTGAAATCGCGTGCTCTTAAACTCAGAAATTTAGAAATATATTTTGCTTCCCTCGCCTTAGGGGAGCCATTGAAACTTCGACAGAAGAGGACGTTCGCCGTAGCTTTAATTTCCGGTTGAAGGGAGACGGACAAAAAGGCTTCATATCCTACGTGTTTCTGGTCAGTTCACATTACAGTAACGCCCTTCTCAGCTTGGTGATATATTTCACTTCACATGAAGTATAAACCTGTGTTTGTATCTTGCCAGATCGTTAGAAAGGAGTGTTGCTACTAAATCTGCAAGAATGAGCAAACTACTTTGGTTAATATCTTGCCTTATGGCCATCGGATTTTATGCAGAGTTATGGTGAGTGTGCAATGAGTATGAATATTGTTTTGCAATTAAGCTTTCTGCATGTGCAACTTTAATTTATGTGGCTGGCTGCGCCCGTGGGCAAGATGAAGCGAATCCTGTGTTCTGACTGGTTCACGAAACGGGCAAGATGGGCCCAATCTTGCCTACTCGTGATTGCCCACTTCGATTCCGCGCGCTTGCAGTCTACTAACAGAGTTCGCAATTTTCGGACAATGACAGCAAGGGAGTCGCAAAAGCGACAGAACACACTCAAAATAAAGGAAACATAAAACGAGTTCCTGAGTTAACTGTGCTACAAAAACCAGCTTTCTTTGCCTGCACTCAAAAATAAAGAAAGTCATTCTTGATTTGTTTACAGCGCAATTTTTTGCATCATAATAAAATCCTTTACTGAACACTCACTCCCCGTGTTTCAAATGGTTTAACCCAAGATAATGAAAAGAACCTGAGTTCTGATTAATTTGGCCAAAATATTCTGATTTTTACTCCTCAAAAGGGCCAGACGTAATTTTTGATTATATGCACGAAATTAATGAATGATAAAAATGCTCATTTCTCCTTTTTGTTATGTCTATGCTCTAGTGAAACATCTTCAGTTGACACGATTGAAGGAGCAGCTCTGAAGATTGCAACGTTTAACGTCCAAATATTTGGGTACAGAAAAATGGCAAATCATTTAGTCAGAGACATATTAGTCAAGGTATTTTTCACTATTAGTGACTGACTGTACTTAGTATCTTGAACCGATGTCTGTTTCCTGAGACGTTCACCTAAAGGGTGCCTCGATCCGATATTCACAGTGCGGACGTCTGTTGAAGGCCTAGAGGATCAATATCAGTATCTGGGCAACTGCCCACCTACCCCTCCCCTAACCCAACATTAACCCTAACTTGTTATCAATTGATTGTTGTTGAGTTAGGGGAGGGGTAGGTGGACAGTTACCCAGATACTGATATTGATCCGATGTAAGATCTGTCCTAAGTGTAATAACATTTGGTCCTAAATGTAGTAAAGTCCTAAATGTAATAACATTTAGTATTAAATGTAATAATCCTCCAATGCAATCGTTTAACTCCGCCAGTGCATTGTTGTTATACCGGACATCCATATTGAGATGTTAAAGTGACAGCTGTTGCACCAAAAATTCCTCTGACCAGTATTCATGTCACATTTGTCAGAGGATTCCTTGGTGCAACAGGCTTATCACATTTAGGACCAAATGTTATTACATTTAGGACAGTTATTACATTTAGGACAGTTCTTACATTTAGGACTTCCACAGACGTCTGTGTAAATAGACTTCCGCTCGCCTCGAGAACAAAAGATCACTGAAGTGGAACTTCCACATCCAGCCAACGCCAGGAGAATTTCTTCTCCATCACCTCGTTCGCTTTTTATGAGCGTAAATATATATATATATATATATATATATATATATATATATGAATCTTTCGTTGACGTTTGATGTTTTTGCAGGTGGTTTTGAGGTATGATATCATACTGATTCAAGAAATTCGTTCAAAGAAAGAGGGACCAATAAACGAGCTGTTGGCGGATGTCAACAAGTAATGAATTAACTTGATATCTTTATTTTACTCTTCAAGTAATATTTATCGAAAATCTAAAGGGACCCTTCATCTTTTCACCTGCCTTCTCGTTAGGTAACTTATTCCAGTTATATGCTCAAGCTGCACCAGAGTCACCAGAGTTTTTCTTCACTTTTTCCTTCCCTCTTCCTATTCCCCCTTCCTATCCCCCCTCCTATCCCCCCTTCCTATCCCCCCTCCTATCCCCCCCTCCTACCCCCCCTCCTTTCTCTACCTTCTACCTAAGAGTATTCCTATTCCTGGATAGGATGCTAGCTCATCGCAGGGTGACCCCCAGGATACCGACTGCGTCCCACACATACTCAGGCAAAATGTAAAATTTGAGCGTTTTTAAGATGCATTTGTAAAGTAACTTTTATCTCAGTTTTCATATGTACTATCCTTAATTCATTCCAGATCAGTTACGTATTTTATAAAGAAAATGTGAAGAGCTAGTTAAGAGTCTTTGTTTCTCTTTTGCTCTATGTCAGGGATTCATCTCCCCCCGGCGTCTATAAGATGGTCGCACAGCCAGCAAGGAGCAGTATGCATTCTTATACAGGTGAGCTAAGATGCATAACCTACACTAATCCGTCTTCTATGGTAACACTAGCTCAAAGCCGATTTGTAGGGAACACTTTGATTCTCCTTTGAGTTAATAGGTGTTTTGAAGGATGGTGCTTAAATTGGACAGAATGCTTTTGGTTTAGACCCCATAAAACTGTTTCTTTTGATACCTTTCAAGTTTACTGAGCAAGAGGGGGGAGGGAAGGGGCGTGGTCATGACTGGGCAACAGCAAAAACGATATCACCGATCTTAAATCAAAATATAAGTTATTAGCGCGTTATTAATGCACGACAATTGTCAGTAAAGAAGAGTAGCCCCCCTCAGTAATAAACAGAACCAGGTCCTCCAGACCGAGATCGCCTGTGCGACTTTTTTGTGATTTGCATGCCCCTTACTCAGGTTGTTTGATTGAAGAACGGTTCGATATATGAAAATGGAAGTATATGATGAAAGACTAATATCAAGCTGTCTTTTTCACCACTAGGAGTGACAAGGTAACTGTTACGGACAGCTATTTGTATCAGGACAACCAAGACACATTTGAAAGAGAACCTTTTGTTGTCCGTTTCCAAGCCAAAGGAGCATGTAAGTTACATTTTTTTTTTGCCTATTAATTCCATTTGAAATGAGGAAAATTTGATTGTATCAATGTTCTGCCAAATAGCTATGAGAACGTGTGTAGATAACGCAAGCGTAGTTTTGTCAACAATCGCGCTGTGTACGCGAGTGAATCGTGTGTAACTCAAGGACTCTCACTTATCCGCGAGTGATGAAGGAGCGGTGCGCGCCAGTAATAAGGTTTGCAAGTAGAATAAATGGGTTTGATTCTGTTCAGCGTACCTTTCTCCAAGTGTGTGCAGTCGATTTTCTAGGACGTTCGTTTTAGAATGCAATGTTATGCATATTCTTTAGGAAAAAGAAAGGAATATCGAAGCCGAGATGATTTTGACAAAGAGTTACCTTTTTCTTTATTTAGATGTGTCAGACTTTGCTATCGATATTTTTTGGAGGTTCGTTTTCAGAACACAATGTTATGCATGTTTGTTATGTGAAATGGGGGAAAATCAGACGGTGTCGCAGCTGAGATCATTTTGACAAAGAATTACCTTTGTATATATTTAGATGTGTCAGACTTTGCTATGGCTGCCATACACACTTCTCCAAAAGCTGCAGAGTTAGAAATCGACCATTTGGTCGACGTTTACGACGACATTGTACAACGATGGCAATTGAAAGACGTCATGATTTTGGGCGACTATAACGCCGGCTGCAGCTATGTAACCAGGTCAGAGTGGCTTAAAATAAGGCTAGCAACGGACAAGCGATTCTATTGGCTCTTTTCTGATCTGATGGACACTACAGTTGCGAAGTCTGATTGCCCGTATGACAGGTAAATTTGGTAAAGACATAACTAACTGAGTTGATAATGTGCATTGCCTACCGTATAGAGTTTCTAAAGCTCACCGTTCGAGCGTTTATCCTTCGTTCGAAACGTCAGATTCAGAACCTCTTTATCGTGGCCAAATTAAATTCAGCTGATAGAGTCAAAGTATCCTATACAGAGAGTCTATGGCTCATAAGTAGAGCGTCAGATCACGGAATCCAAAGGTCTGAGGTTGGATTCCTCATAGGAGCTCAAAATTTCTCTCTTTGTCCCTGGAAGAAAGTGTCATTCGCGCAAGGTTTCACGTCGAAAACTCGCCTGAACGCAAAACCAATCAAAGAAAACGAAATACTATCATCTTTCAGGTACTATAGCGTGTAATATCATGGTTTTAACCCTTATTGTTTGTATTTTAAAGGATGGTAGTTGCCGGGTATAACATGACCAGAGGAATCTTTCCAGACAGCGCCTATGTGTTTAATTACAAAGATGCTTATGGATTGAGTCAGGATGAGGTACATTATTCTTATGCAACGATAAGAGGTTTTGATGGAGTTATAGATGACTCCATAACTTAAAAATGTTTACCAAAGCAGCGTAGAAAGGTCTGCATCGGGTTGTCCTCAGATGAAGGATTTTGTTATGGTTTTCCAGCGTTCCGCTTCTCTTGAAGTTTCCATCCTGTTGTTTGATCGTGTAGAGAAGGACTGTTGTCTGTCGCCAGAAAACGCGCGCTATTAACTCGACCATTCAAACGCAGAGCTAAAACCAATCTCAACTTGGTCACCCGCGTTTTGCGCGCTTCAAGCAAGTTACCTGTTTTTACTTCGAGTTCGCATTGGTTGATGATGACTTTAACCTCTTTCCTGATTGTCAGTCGTGATTACTTTGGTTTTGTTGTTTCGACGCGCAATTGAAAACTGCTGTATTGGTTGACTCAAGAAGTTTCGATCTGTCGACAAGGTTAGGTGATTTTCCATAGTAAGTTCATTGAGTCAATTTTGTGTTTAAGTCGTCTTCATGGTGTTTGCTGACATCTGTAGACATCTGTTGCGAGGAGACTGCTACATATTTAGTAAAACATCATCCAAAGTCATTCCTTGAAATTATTCGGTGCACTCGATTACACATTGCGCGGATTCTTGGTCAAAAGTGAGGTTCATAAACCGAGAATGTTAAGCAATGTTGCTGTTAATTAACCCTTTGCGTACCAAGTGGCCATATATGGCCACTTAAATACAGACCCCATTCGGGCGGCCTGAAAAGAGCACTTTGAGGGGCTGGAAACTAATACTACATTTCAATGTAAATTACATAAAGTCGTTAATTAGTTTTTTCGAGGATTTCTTCCATCGAGCTTGTTTTTGGGCGAATTTTGAGGCTTTTTGTGATTTGGACGTTTTGAACGGGGAGATTTAAATACCACCCCCCTTGGTATACAAAGGGTTAAGATACTGCATTACTGTTTTCTGCAGGCGGAGAAAGTGAGTGATCACTGGCCCATTGAGATACAATTTAAGGATTCAAGTGAGTCAATTTCAGTTGTAATTGTAGCACAAATAACAACGGGTATTAGTAACTTCCTCGCCTTCGGCTCGGTTGCCACTTTTTCTGTCGTTATCGCATTAAAACTTCTTCTGAGTCATCTAGAACTGAACAGAATTGTAGAAAAACTGGATCGATTTATCAATTTGCTGTTCTTTTCTTCTTCTCATAAGCTTACAGAGATGAGGAACAGTTCTTCCAAGAGTCTTTTACAGTCACAATCAGGGATAAGCGTATGTCAAAGGTCTCCAAACACAAGCTTTACGCAATGCGTTCCAAAAACCCACTGCTGTCGCAAGGTTTCACTTTGAAAACTACTTACAACAACAGGAAAATTGACGAAATTATCATTTCAAAGGAAACCGCTTTAGTCGGAGAGGCGAGAGATGCCGTAGAGGTTTTCCGCAAGACTTATCCAAAGCTAGTTTCTTCCTCACAAGAAGCTGTAAGCAAACGAAAAATCGGCCAGTTAACACAAGTTGGAGATGCCGACTGCGTCGCTAGACAGCACGAGACAACAGTCTACCAAATGCTCTCCAACACTTGCCATGATGTGAAAGTGAAGGAGATTTATTCAGTTCAACTTGTCTGTAATGTACCACTTGGCTTGTGCGAGATCAATGTACAAGTAGCTAATTAGTCTTTGTCACTTTTAGCATTGCAACCATTGTCCATTTCGTCAGCTTTTCCGTAAATTACATGTAGCCTGCCGGTTTGGTCTGTTTAGCACAAACGATCGAAAGATAACGCGCGTCACAGATAATTGTCTACACCCAGCAAGAGCTGTTGAGTCTAACGCCCGATAAACTAAGAAAAAATGGGAATGTAAGATGCCGATTTGTTTTAGTTGTCTTCTCTTTTGGTTTAATTCTTATTCGGGCGGTGCAGTATTGTATTGATTTATCATATTTTTTGAGTAACTGTAAACTGATCGCTGTTTAGCCTTTGTACGCTTAAAATATTAGAATTAAAAAACAAAAAGGTAACAATAACACACTCTTTGTCACCTTAATTCCCTGCCTCCCTTACTTCTATGGCTGGCGACGCCAGCTTGAATTCGACCTGTGATGCGGGTTCTCGTAAATCAAATCAGTACACGCGGGCAAAGAGAGAGATGCTTAGAGAGGACTTATTAACCCTTTCAGTCATAAGAGTGACCAGCATCTTATTTCTCCTTACAGTAATTCTGCTTAATCATCTATAAAAATCATGAGAAGAAAGGGAATTACAGACAACCTACGAGGCTTTGATTGTTACACATATTCTCCTTGTTATCACCAACAGGAATTTATAGGGAAGAGTATTGAGAATATGGATACTGAAGTCAAGGCTGAAGGGGTAAACTCCAATTGCATTTTGTAAACTTTCTTCGGTCACGTTTACGATCATAGCGGAGTAAGAAAGGTACAGCTTTTAATATGAACGCATTCCAACCATAATAGAAGAAGAAACGATAAACTTTTCTTGGCAGGGCTCAAGCGCAGGCGCTCGTTGGCGCAGCCGCTGCACGGGGATTTCGCGGGCCTCTATCAATGTATGCGAGAGTTCATTACAGATAACATGGAATCTTTGAAGGCTTTGATCACACATGCATACAACCACCAAGGTGGTCAATAATGAGGCGCGCACCGAACGAGACAGGCAGAGTGGAGTGAGTGACGCGTAAAAAACACGCGCGTCGCCAGGAAACGTTCCCTATAACAAATCACTCCGAAAGAGTTTGTTCCGTCTCCTTATACATGTAACGCACTCGCAAGGTTCGTTTCCGTAATAAGGATAACAGATCACAGCACACATGTATAACTACATAGACGTTTCCAAGTTTAATAGTTCAACCTTTTCTTATTTTCAAACTGATGATATGGTTTTATTCATTGCTGTACCCAGGGCCCTCTCTTGCCTTGGGCAAGTGCGGGACCTGGATAAATGCTTCGTTAATTCAGGAGCTCTTACCGAGCTGTATCAGAAGAACTCTATTTACAGACCGCGATAAATGCGAATCGTAAGACATCGAATTGTAGAATATAACAACAATATGATAAATGCGTAGTAAAAATACTTAAAACTATTTACAGTAACAAGAGATTGTTGTCTTTTCTGTACAACTTTGATTATTATTGGGTACATATCTCTGAAATAGGAAAGACCATATTCTTTCCCGTTCACATTTAAAATTTTTCAGCCTTGATGTAACAAATAACTAGAGAATATTACCTTGATATAGATACAGTCACAATTGTTTTCTTTGACAATGGACAATATATTAGACATTGAGGACTATGAACCATTTTAGTTATGGAGGGGTAAAATTATAATAAATGTTGCTGTTTTTAGCAGTTTTGTGAGACAAATGTTTTCTTTGATTTTCTTTTCCAGGAGAGTAATTTTTTGATGATACTTTCATCCCCTTCCCCACCCCCTTAAAAGATAAAATGGTCAATCTTTTAGCAAAGGAATTAATCATTATGCCAGCACATTTGGGTTTGAACATGGAGATATTGCGAAAAGTCTTTTATTTTGAGATGTATTGATTAACACGCTGGATTATTTTACGCAAAATGAATGCTTAGTTGATAATTAATAATTCAGTAATAATTTATCATTGCTTTGAAGTATCTGGGAAACTGTCCAAGTGACTGAAGGATCAGGAGAACAGAATTTTAAAATTGTCCAATTCAGATCATCTATCAACGTACTTTTCTCTGTAGGATACTGAAAACAA
>NC_142678.1:2242169-2302169 GCF_964200805.1 Pocillopora damicornis
GGTGGCCAGTTTACGTTATCAACTCAGTTGATAATACTTGATTTGCTGTTATACTCTCCCACCAATGTAGCACCACAGTTTCTTCAGAAACTTACCCTCTTTATTCATTGTGCAGTGTTAGAGATGTTGAGAAAGATATAAGTGGATTGCTTGAGAGAGGAGCAGATCAGAAAGCAGAGAAAATAACTCTGGCACATAATTTTTTAACACTACACTTAATATTGGAACAGATGAAGCCAAATTCAAAGAAGAGCAGCAATGGATATCAACAAGTTGGCGTGGAGTGTTATGGAGGAGGAATCTGGGCCACTTGGTTTGACAGGGATTTGAAATTGGCCGGCAGAATTATGATTAAGGTACCATAATGTAGCATTTACTTCCAACATTAAATTCTGTCTTGAGACATCACTGAAAAGAAAAAATATAAAAAAACAAAGAACTTTTTTGTGTATTGCTGGCATGTATACAAGTTTCAATAAACTTGGTGATGATAAAGATGATAACTAACTGCATATCGTTGTGTATGCTGTTGTATAATTTAACCAGATAATTTGGTAAATTTTCTAGTGGTAAAAAGCTACTGTTATATTTTTATTTAATATACATGAACACTTCAACTCCCACAGGGGTGGCCAACAATCAATTTCTCCTTTCAAAACCAACATATTTTGTAGAAGAAAAAGTCACGAGGAGTAAGAAACTGTCTTTTTCACAACATGTTTCAAGCTCTTGATCTTTGAGAAATTTACAGCAGACAGTAAAAAGAATTGATAATTGACCAGGGGAGTGAAAAGGTTAACCATTAATTTTGACCAATTGACAAAAGGACTCTGTGCCATCTAATTCTGTCTGTGTTCATTCTTACTGGCGATTAGCAAACTTGGCTCATGCTTTTCAGCAATAGAATTGTTTTTTTATAGGTGTATTGAACACAAACTGAATTGGACTCTGCCTAATCATATTAACAATATTATTTCCTATTTCTTCCTTGTTTGAATTGATCATGCAACAGAAAGGTGATAAATTGCAGCACCATTTAGTTCACATTGACAGACCAATCATGCGTATTCCACATCTGGCAATTCATCTGCAGCGTGACATCAATGACAAGTTCTCACCAAATAAAGAAACTCACATGTAAGTAACTTAATTCAGGGCCACAGAAAGCCCAAGTTCAGTGCAGGAGTATCTGAATAATGTTGTTGTAACATAGACAATGCTAAATGAACACAGATTCTAGTGGCAGAAAAAAGTGATAGTTTTAAGATTAGCCAAAGACTGTGATATGAGAAACAGTCCATCAAACAGATCTGCTGATCAATTGTTTTCTTGGTTTATTAAAAAGGAAAAGCTTTATATTGTAGAATTATTGTAAATACTTTTACTTGATGAGCTGATGTGGTCATAAACACAGAGTCATGGGGTCCATGATCAGTAGATTAATTAATATCTGAACAAACTTAAGCAAGTTGTCTTTCTCTTATTCCAGAGCACCTATTTTATCAACTTGTGTATATGAAAGGCTGGTGAATAATTCAGCCATTGAAGATGACATCAGTGACACAGAACCCAAGGAAAAAAAATGTAGGGTGAGTAATTATCCATTTATGATGTACAGTTAATGGTTTCAACCTGGGAATTGCAATACACTCACTCATGATGTCTTCTGTTCAGGTTACCAATATGTAATTCATTGTTACCAACAACAATTCTTTCCTGGATCAACAATCGCACTACATGATTGATTGTATTGCACCTTGTAAGATATAAATTCCTTCATTACATATTTGTTTCTTTGTTTACTTAATTATGGCACTGAATTTACTAATTTATTTCTATAGAGCAATTCTCATCAGTCAACTCTAATCAAACTCTTAACAAAGGAGTTGAAATGTGAACAAGAACAAATCATGGACTTTGACTTGCACCTGGCTGACAGCCAGCCTGCTGTGAGTATCAATTTCTGATCATGTCATCATTTATGTGCAATAAGTTTAAAAGATCACATGCTAAAAGCCTCTTTACAGCTAACAGTGTATGACTAGCATCTAATTTCTCCTTACAATATGACCCCTGAATCACACAATGAGGTCACAAGTTGGAAATGATCACCAACTAAAGAAAATCCTGATTGTCAAACAAATTCTCTTTGTCAGCACCTTACAAAATGTATGGAGAACAGTATGGAGAATTTAAGGGTGCAGAGGGTTGGAATTATATTTATACTTTACCTCCAGGGAGTCCCTCTCTTGTAAATTCTGTTTTACATATACAAGTCAACCTGTTTAGTGTCATGTATCATCTGTTTTAAAATGCTAAGTAAACAGAAACATTCACTTGGTAATGACAATGTCAGAAGTCATTTCCTTGATTTTAAAACCTTATTTTCTCAACCAATTTTCAAAGATAATTGAATTAAGGGGGTAAGTTTCTAAAGAAACTGTGGTGCTGCATCAGTGGGAGAGTATAACAGGGTATTTAGTATTATCAAAATGTTAATTGGCCAGCATAAAAAGTTTCAAAGCTGATGTTAGCTCTGACCAAGGGCTAACACTCGAAATGTTAGCTTTGAAACTCTTCACATTCAAGTTGGCCAATTTACGTTATCAACTTAATTGATAATATACTAAACTACTTAATTTTCAAAGAGATTAATATCAGTATAATGAAACATTAGTAGCTCAGATCTTGGGTGTCAGAGGATTTGGCTTTTCATTCACGGGGAAAACATTGTACTAAATGACTCACTTTCCAAAGAATAGCAAATTACTGGCTGTTATTTCCCTTTCATGGGTAAAGCCAGGGGGTCCTCTGGTTTGCCCATTACACCCCTTTAGTTGGAATGAGCCAACAACATATGAACATTAAAATTCAGATTTGAAAATGGGCTAATGCAAAGAATTCGCATGACATAAATGCTTACCACTGCCAGTTACTCCATTTGCCAATCCTCACTGTATGTCAATACAAGATGGTATGAGCCCCTTCACTTAAGGAATTTTTAACATTAAATATTAATCCCCTTATTCCTTGTGGTAAATTGTACAAGCCACACCCCTGATTTTGCATTTCAACCATACTTTATTTAGGCTCTCTTTAATTAATCTATTTTATTTTTTTCTCTCTTAGACTTTCGGTGGTGCACTGGAAGAGTTTATTTTTTCACCAAGATTGGACAACCAAGTCAGCTGTTTTTGTGCTTTACAGGTAGAGTGAGTCTTTGATGTAGAGCTACATGGAGAGAATATTCCTTTCAGAAAACCAAAACCATTTGTCAATTCTGAAATGATGATCCATGTTCTTGTATGTGTATGTTCAGGTGCTTCAACCTGGCTTTGTTAATTTCAAACACCAGTTCTTTGGTAGATATATACCACCACCTTTTTCCAAGTGTTCCCTTAAAAATCTTGGTATGCTTTTGTACATTCGTTAGTCAAAGTTGTGCATACCAGTAAGTTACAATCCATTAAAGAATTGGTGTTTAACATAGCAAAGATCATTCTGAGCCATCCTAATTTCAAGCTTGAGTTGTTTTCATTGACAATGTTGTACTCCTTAACTTTTAGGGCCTTATTCAATCTCTGGAAGGTCCATCTTTGGCATCAGATCCCAACATCCGAATAATAACTTTGTATGACAATGAAGAGGTACATAATAAGTCAAGTACATGTTTATGACATCAAAGAAAACTGATCCAATGCCAGTTAATCAATCTAGTTTTTAGTAACTTCCATCACTGCATATTCAGTGTACTGTAAACTAATTTACTAAAACATCCTGATGACAGGTTGGTTCTGGGAGTGCCCAAGGAGCAGAGTCAATGCTCACAGAGCACATTCTGCGTCGTTTGTCAGCAGGTCAGTTGTTCTCAATTTTATTTCATTGATTTTATATGATATATGAACCTTGTAGTGGCCTAGCATACTGTAGATTCTCAGTGGCTCAGTGATAGAGCATTGCAGCTTTTAATGCTATGATTTTCTGGCTTGAAACCTAGGTGGGAGAGCTACAAGTTTTGAAGAAGCAATTCCTAAGTCATTTCTTCTCAGTGCTGACCAAGCCCATGCAGTGCATCCAAACTATTCGTATGTATCCTTAACTTGGAAGCCTTCAAACCCTCAACATCAATATGCATATTCTCCATTCTATTCTCTAAACATTCCTTAAGGGGCTGGGAAGGAGAATTTGTTCAGCAATCAAGAGTTTCTTTAATTGGTGATCATTTCCTAATTATTCTTGTGACCCTAAAGTTTGATTTAGGGGTTATATCATTGGGAGAAATGAGATGCTGATCAGTCATGGGCATCAAAGTGGTTAAAAGCCTCTTGCAATGTGTTATGTTTGACTTGCACATGAGTTTTCAGATAGCGTGGTTAGTTGGCAAATATAGGTTAATATGGATGATAGCCCTGTAAGCTGTTTTATTAAAATTTGCTTTTGGATGTTTTGGAATAAAAAAACTTATCTCATCAGCCGTTACTTCAGTAGTTGAGTGAAAACTTCTAGCCTCAATCAGGTGATAGACCAGCATTTTGGGTCGGGTATGAACAACTGGTTTTTCTTCGTTTCTGTTGTAGAGAAAAACATGAAGAGAACCATAAACCTGCTCTCCACAAGGTAGGGCCTTGACAAACAGAACTCTTAATAATTAAAAATTTTAATAGATAGTAGTATAGAGATAGTAGTCACCTGCTCTCATTGGTTGATTGCTGTGTTTGGAGGAGAGTATTAATAGACACAGTTATGATGTCATACTCTCTATGCTTTCTGAGAAATATTTTGTGAAACCAATAGATAATTTTTTTTTCCCAGTTTTATTAGCCTTATTTAAACACTTTGTGGTTGGGGATGATTTGAGAAAATTGTGCAGACACTGGACTACATCTTGGACTTGCACAACTTTCTCAAATTCCCTCGACAACCCTTGAGTTTAGAAGTGAGAAACTTCTCTGCAGATTAGTCAGTCAGGAAGGTTTGGTTTCTGCAGGAATCAAAAGCTGTACTGTCTACTTAAGTAAAAGTATTCTTGCTCCCCTTTTTCCTTTAATCAATTCAATCTTCGACACGTTAATTAAGTGTTCAACATCCCTTCTTCCTTCACACTGACATGGCAATGTTAAACCACCAACTCAAGGGTGTGAACTGATGGATTTTGAACTTCACGTCATGGTATATCCTGTACAATTCATTTATTTTTGTTGTTGTTTTTTTTTTTCAGGGTCCAGTAATAAAAATTAATAGTAACCAACGATATGCAACAACAGCATTGTCCTCAAGCATTTTAAGGCTGATTGCAGAGAAGAGTGAGGTTCCACTGCAGGTAAAAGTTCTGGGATGTGTTACATAAAAAGTGGTCACAATTGGTTACCTTTGCTTGAACTTCTACAAGTATCGAGTAATAGTTTTAATTCCTTTGTATTTTTTTATCACAGGAAGTTTGTGTGCGTAATGATTCTCCATGTGGAACCACTATAGGCCCCATCCTGTCTGCTAAGCTTGGTTTATTAACCTTAGGTAATTGAATTTAGTTGTGTGCAAATACCAGCGATGTACAAATATATGTTATCCATTCAACACAAGAGTAAAAAGTTGGTTACCTGCATTCTATGGTCAGATGTAAGACATCTCACTGCCTACTGTTTAGCCTGTGAGCAGGCTCTTGTGTTTGGGCTACACCATCGGCAGCCACTAATTGGAAAAGTTGTTGAAACTGCTGCTAAACTCTTATTTTTCTGATAGGTATTTACATTGGTGTAAGCCTGACTGTGCTTTTCAATCATTTCAAGAGTCATCTGTTCCCAAACTCCTTTTTGTTTACTGCCATACAGCTCTACTATTATAGTATCTAAGAATTTCGGATGTTATGAGTTGTATCAGGTATCTAAACATCACTGTCAGAAGTGATATGGACAATTTCCTAATAGTCATGCATTCTCAAAGAAGCATGAAAATTTGGTGAATAATCAGAACTTTTGAGACCTAGGAAAAGTATGAAAAGTGAAATAAGAAGTCCTTAAAAAAATTGGGATGAAGCCAGAAACTCTAACCGAGGAAAGCAAGTGCGTTATTACTGATTGAGATTAAGCTAAATATCTGGAAGTGAATGGTAAATGGTAAATTGCAAACTTTATTTATGATCTGTTTTTAGACCTTGGCGGTCCCCAGCTAGCTATGCACTCCATCCGAGAAATGTGCTGCTCCTCCATTGTACATCAAGAGACACTGCTATTCAAGGTGACAATTGCATAGTAAGGCATTCATAAGCTGGCGTTACATGATATGTCACGCAACGCTATCTTACATTAGGGCGAGGTTGCACGTGATGGTTTCTGTCATGTCGCCCAAAAAACATCTCGCCTGAAGTGGCGAAGTCGCCCGGAACCTGAGTCACGTCGCCTGAAATAAATAGTCATGTTGCCCGATTTTTTATCACTTGTAAAAACATCAAAATGGCATATTTGTTAGAAACCGCTGAAGGTACCGATCGATTGAAACACTCTTCTGGTGTATTTAGTTTCGTTACCAATCCTTCAATAGTGAAATGTCACTGTAAATAACAACGTTTATTTAATTCAACCTATAATCTGGAAGAGTATCACGACAGCGTTGAACTGTTATTGTAGTCACATTAAAATGTCTTTGTGTTCAATTTGTTTCATCGACTAAACGAATCGATACAAATCGTGTGGGGAAGCAAAGCATATAAGCGATGCAAACGAATGAATCACGTTGTCCTAAACAAAGAAAATCATTGCAGGCCTGAACTAAAATTCAGCAGACGTAAACTAAACCTGAACTGACGGAAAATAATTCACTAAGCCCAAAAAATATAAAATGCAAAATAAAACCTAACATGAAATTATAAAGCACACAGCATCGCCAATCTACCCGTTTTCTTATGGTAGCCAAGTGGTGTGTTCTTTGGATTAATAAAATGCTCCTAAGGAGCGCAATCGTCGCACTGTACGACCTGTTGGCGTGGTCTGAATACATTACCTTCGTTACTTATTTTGTTATTGTGAAGAAGGTCACAAATAGACATAATAGCAATTGATTTGTATGTTACGAGCTTGCCCTTTTACTCACTTGTCAGAGGCGAAAATCGACATTTGTTTACCGGGGTTTTGACCATATCTGAGTGAATGGGCGGGTGCGAATCTACCAGGGGGTTGACTAGTGAGCAAATTGATTCTCCTCAGCAATTAATTGTGAGTCTTGGTTTTTTTTCTTTTGCAGAGTTTCTTTGAGACACTTCCAACAGTACTGGATTCCGTAGTAGGAGCTGACTAAAGTCAAGCCAATGGCATTCCTGAGCTTCTTTTGCTTGAATCCTCTCTCTGCTTCAATGATTTTTTGCTTGAAAAGCAATGTATGTTCAACTCAGCAAAGCATACAAGACACTTTGTCAAAAGAAAAGGGACATAATCCGAACATAATCAATGAGAAAATCTTGTAACAAGAGGAGGGGTTGAAGACGGAAGCACTGGATTCCGTAGTAGGAGCTGACTAAAGTCAAGCCAATGACATTCCTGAGCTTCTTTTGCTTGAATCCTTTCTCTCCTTCAACGATTTTTGCTGAGAACCATTATAGGTTCAACTCAGCAAAACAAACAAGAGACTTAGTCATAAGAAAAGGGACAAAATCCGAGCACAATCAACGAAAAAATCTTGTAACAAGAGGAGGGGTTGAAGACGGAAGCACGTAAACAAGAGATACTTTACAAACAGAGTACTTTGAGAACTTTCTCATTTATTGAATTGTCTATTATAATCAAGCAGGACGTGTACAGGCATAGAAGGGTGGTTCTTGGAGCTGTGTCCCTTGTTTTGCATTTACAACTTCTAAAATACGAATGACGAAAAGCACGTGACAAGCACGCAGAAATTAGCACGCTAAGCACAATAAATTTTTGCATTACTCTTCTCATTCAATCCAGCTGCTGAATTTCTACCGACAAAGTTTCTTGAAACTGTGAGTATATATTGATAATATTTATCGTGTTCGTTTTGTGTTAAGTTGCTGATGCGAAGGGTGTCTACACACCAAAGACCAAAGACCTAAAACCAAATACCTCCGGAAGACCCGGATGTAATATTATAATATTTTCTTTATAATATTTCCTTTATTTCAGCACACGAAATCAGTTGAAGTAACATCCTCTGGTCAAAAAAACAATTCAAGGTCGAGATTTCTGTTGAACATTTGAGAACCAGTAATTCCAACCAAAGTTGACCCTAACCGGTTGAATTATTTCTCTATTCACCGATTTCTTTGACGCGCACGGCGAATGAAATCAAACTTAAGGTTTCTTTAATATCTTGAGAGGTTGCTTTGTGGGAAAATTCATGCCAAATCTAACATATCTTAGAGAATAGAGCCGATAGTAATCTTTTAGACAGTTAAATTTGTCACGAAAGCCTGAGGATACAGCCAAGTCGTATGTAGACAAGTGAGTACAGCGACGAATAAAAATAAAAACGAAAACGAATGCCGGAAGTGAGTCTTCCGTGACTCTTAGAAGCTTTCGGAGAAATCTCACGAAATGCAACCGAGAACATCACTGGATTTACTTAAGTTCTTTCAATAGCTCCTCATCTTTTTAAAACACGCAATATTCATCTTAAAACTAGTTTTAAGCGTTTATTCTAAGCATCGCCGAACAAAAACTGAAAAAAGAATTCGATTTTAGGCGAAAACTCAACGGTACTGGCTGGAGTCCCACTAGCTTTTCAAGCGCTGTTACGACGCGCTTCCATTTCAACTTCGTAGTTGGCAACCCATCAAATGTAATTTCGTGTTTCAAGCGGCGTCTAAAAAGATAAACATTTGAAGGTGACCTTTCAGAAGAAACACAATCTCCTGCGAAATGTCTCGTCTCGAAGCGGACTTCCCGTGTGGTAAATCGTCATTGGTCTGTATCAAGTGATCGTACTTTTAAAGTTGTAATCAGCGTTGTAAATATCCTCTGATGAAGCTGCGTAACCTTAGCAACAGACACTGACACACTGACACACGCAACAGTATAGCAAACTTAGTCTTCTCCACAGGAAGCCTAAGTAATGAGGAACATTTGGTACGATAATTAAGATAAACTCATCAAAGAAGAGTGCCGCGCGAAAAACGGCTCTCTGTAAAAGAGAATTTAACTTCCAAGCGATTTTATGGTTATCAATTGGAAAATAGCCTCAGCGCCCGCGTTATGTGGACATTTATAGTCAAACCGGATTTTCTTTTGATGGTAATCTGAGGTGCTTTCGATTGAGAAATCTTAGTGAAATTAGCTTTTGAAATGAGGATTTTAGGATTTTTCAATAGAACATGAAATCTAAAAACGGATTTCGATACGATGACGAGAAATCCTTCCTCAAGGTGGATTTCGGTAAACTAGCAAACGTTGGTAATTTGTTGATGCCAGTTTGAGTAGAGCCAGCCGCAACCGGCACGAACAAGTTGCAACGTGCGCGAGCAAGTTACCTAGTTAATCTCCTGCCTCGTGGCTTCCAGTTATTGTGATTTCCATAACTTAATTGACACCGTGGCGCTTATTTAAAATTCCGGGCAAAAAGGAAGACGCTTATTGGGAGGATGGCGCTTAGTAGGTAAGCGCAGCAATAGGACAAACATTAAAAGAAACAGGCAACACACATAAAGGAACTGTACAAGCATAAGGAGAGAGACGAAACTGGAAGTGATTCAACGGAAAAGATACTATTTACCCCCACTGATTCCGCTGTAGTTGAAACTTAAAAAGTTAAAGATCAAGTGGCAGTGGAAACAGGTTTTCCTAGTATCCCGACGAAAATTTAAGAGAATGAGGGAGGAGGGGGTGCCTATTCGAGAAGGGCGCTTGTTTGAGCGTGAGCGCCTATTCGAGGAAATACGGTTCACTGCTGAGTTTTATCATGGTAAGGAAACGACAGTGACTTGCAGGAAATATTGTGTTACATGCCTTACAATGAAAAAAAGCCTGTTTAAAATTTGATCAAATGTGACTGACCTAGAAGCTTCGCTTGCACGGTGATCGTTTCTTACTTTTTAAGTGAAATTTCTTTTTCAACTTTTGGCATGCTTTATGAGCAAAAAGGAAATGGCTTCAGTTGTTTAGTTGTCAAGGTGATCCAATTTTTCTGATGATATTAACTTAGGCCGGCAATTTCTCTGAGTTCAGAAAGCAATCAATTTTATTTGTCCTCGACAAGTCAACATTGGACGCTGTACTAATTGCCTCAGCCTCTTGTTGAACTCACTTTTAACGTTTTGTTTATCGCAGAGGGGATACTAAAAACGCCAGCGTTTACATTAAGTTATCAAACCTCGTTCCCAGGGTCCTCTCTCTTCCTCTCTCGAGAAGGTTCCTCACGTGTCTCCCAATGGAAATTTCAAAAACGAAAAATGAACATTGGGGCTCATGCATAAAATTTTTTGTCAAAACAGACTTGAGGGTATGGCGAAATTTGCTTTAATGAATAAATAAAACAATATTTTTGCGCTCAATCGACTTGGTCGATTCGTTGAGGCATTCAATCAATATACAATTGCAATAGCCTGTAAATTTGACGTAATAAATACAATATCTGCAGCGGATATTGCATTTATCAAGTCGAGTTTAAAGTCTGCCCAGTTATCAATTCCCTCTTCCGTGTAGTGTTCTCTTACATTTATCTCTTAAATTATCAGTTCATCAGTTCATCTCTTATAAATTATCGACCTTGATTATTCTGGATATCACAAAAACCTCATCCAATAGTTGTTTATAATAAACTGGCCCCGGTTATTCGAAAATTGGACGACACTGTCCACTGGATAAATCTCTATCCGGTGGATAACGCAGTATGTTTTACAATCACTTATCCACTGGATAGCGATTTATCCGTTAGATAGCTTTATCCGCCCCTTGAGGAACTGGGCCCTAGTCTTTGGGGGTACGTCACGCAACATTGGAAGGTGATGGCAAAAGATTAAAGTTCTCACCACTTAATTGAATAACTAAGACATACCATGCGGTAGCCAACTAGAAAAGCTCTTGAAAGAAAAATTTTCCCTGTTATTACCACTGGAAATGTTTAACGAACATCACGGAGAATATGCATACTGATGTAAGAAAGTAAACTGGTTAAATAACATATCATGTCTCAGCCAACACCCTGATTATCTCTCTCAGTCTAATCATCTCTCTTTTGTCAAAACCACTGTCATTGTTAGCAAAATCAGAGCGCGAACTGTTATTCCAGCTGCTCTTTCGTCCAAGTCAAAGCCCGTAAGCCAAAACCATGTGAGAATCTGTGAGGCTCAACAACCCCATTAACATAAGAACTCCTACGCTCGCGACAGTACACGGTGAAAAAAAAACTCTGTTCATCACATTAACATGGGTTCTGTGACTTTTTTGTGGACGCTCACTCCAGTAGATGGAGAACTCTATCAATTATAAATTAGTAAGCTAAATATAGTTAATTAGGAAAAATCAAATCATTAGGATGGTGGAAAATTGTTCAAAATCGAATTGACCGTGACTATAGCCCTTCTTTGTGGAATTTCTCACGTTTTCCCACATCAATTCTTTGGCCTCTTATCTGAAGCCACCCTTGCCAACAAGTAACATTGTACCACCCTCCCAATAATCTAGCTTCAATTAGCATGACATGACAGCTGTCAATCTATTTGATTTGCCGTCTGAGTGAAATGCATCAAAAGCTGAGAGAGCCAAGTCCAAACTTACCCTTAGAAAATAAAAGTGACAATTTCTTTCTTCCTTCGAAGGTGAAGATGGAATATAATAAAGAGCAGCTTAACTACTTCAGGATCTGTTACATTGTGACTAAGATACTGACCACGGGTCTCCGAATAATCTTCAAGCAAGAATGGGACAGTCGCTATGGTACAACACGGTCAGGGGAGTGGAAAGATGAGCCAAAAAATGGAATGGACTTTCGAAACAAGGAGTCTCCTCGGAACCAAAGGAAACATGCCCGTCTCCATACAACCATGACAGGTGGAAACAGAGCAGAGTGGGATTGTACAATGCTTTTCTACGCCATACTTTATTCTGATTGTATTCACGGCCTTAATCCAGTTGTCAGATCAAATGTCGATACCCTTAGAAAATTTCGAAATGAAGACTTTGCGCACATATCAGATGGAAATCTCCCAGACGTGCAGTTTCGAAAAGTCATCGGAAAAGTTCACGCTGCCTTCGAAGCACTCGGCCTCTCCACTTTGGAGGTTCAAGAAATTGAGAATCAGAAAAGTTTTCCCACAAAAGAGTTGACACTTGTTTTGAAGAAGGTGGAAGATCTAAGACAAGAACTTCAGGAAAAAGGGATGGAATTGAAAGAAAAGGAAGAACAACGACAGGCCCTTGAAGATCAGTTAAACAGTAATATCTCTCCCTTCTGTGTCCTCCCTGCTAAACCCTCACATGACGTCACGGGTCGTGACCGTGAAGTAACTGAGATAATGCAACAGCTCAAAGAACTAGGAAAACAAAACAAGTTAGGCTACCTGTACATCTCAGGAAATCCTGGAAGTGGAAAATCTCAGCTGGCTGGTCTAGTGGCAGAGAAATACTATGAAGAAGCTAAAACTTTCTCAGAAAATACCTCGTTTGTAATGACGATAAATGGTAAAAGCCCAGATACTGTGCTACAATCGTACGTCGATTTTTCTCGCCAATTAAGGTGTTCCGAGCACGCAGTCACTAAAACTCTTACCTCTGATGGCTTAACAACGGATGAGAAGATCGCCAATCTCAAGTCATTGATGGGCCCAAAAGTCAAGCTTTACGCGTCCTGGCTGGTAGTTGTCGACAATGTAACGAGTATATTACGAGTGCACGTCCATCTTCCCGACGCTGAAAATGAAGTATGGGCCAGGGGCCAATTGCTGATCACAACACAAGACACTGCAGCTATCCCTAACACGAGCCCTTTCATTCAAAACATCGTAGTGAGCAAGGGAATGAAGCCATCTGATGCCTGTTGCTTGTTGGAGAAGCTCTCTGGAATCAAGGACAGTAAGATGGAGATAAATGTTGCCGAAGCGTTAGACTACCAGCCTCTTGCCTTAGCAAGCGCTGCCACTTACATCAGAGAGGTTCGAAAGATGTCGAGTTTTGGTTGGAATGACTACCTAACGGAATTGAAGAATGGCCGACGAATTACCACTGAGATCTTTCTCGCTGAAACCAACCCAAGCTATCCAAAGTCCATGACCACAGCAACAACACTGGCTGTAGAAAAAGCCATGGCAACCGACAAAGTTATTCATCATGCCTTTAATTTCCTCTCAGTTTGTGCACTACAGCCATTAGGTCTTAACGTCATCGTGGACTACATCATAGGCATGGCTAAGGACATTGAAGACAAAGAGATTCGTTTGAAGATACAAAGGTGCTCATTGCTTGTCTTTAAGAGAGAGGAAAGAGAAGTCTACATTCGTGTTCATCAGGTTGTGCACAGCGCCATTAAAACTGTGACTGAAGCTTATTCCAATGACAAGCACAACGAGGTCGTCAACGGTGTTTTTGGATCGTTCAAAAGTCTGGTAAAACATTTCCTTTCAAAGGATAACGACGATCTACATGCTCTTGTAAACGGCAGGCATGTCATTCCTCATTTGAGACCTCTAGCTGCAAAACTTGAAAGGAATTTCCCTCAACAGATCACCTCTCAGGTCGACAAAAGCGAGTTTTTAATCATGGATTATCCTCATGACTTTCGAGCATTCGGCAAGTTTTCCTATCGCCATTCTGAATTCGAAGCAGCAAGAATTTATCTCAGTCTGGCATTAAACTTGTTCAACGTGTTTCAGCCAGATGCTGTCTTAGCTATTGCAGCTACTCACAATAAATTAGGTAGTGCAAACAGTAAACTGGGCGAACTAGAGAAGGCGGTACATCATTATAATCGTGCACTAACCATCTACATGGAGAGATTTGGACCAGAGCATAATGGCGTCGCGAAGTCTTGCAATAACCTTGGTTCTGTCCACGATGAACTAGGAGACTTGGAGAAAGCGAAAGGTTACTTTCGCCGTGCATTAGACATTCGTCTGAAAAACTACGGAGTCCATCACCTGAAACTTACCACTACCTATAATCGCATGGGAAATGTATATAAAAAGCTGGGTGACCTGAAGCAAGCACAAAATTATCATAATTTTGCACTGTCCATCAGGTTGAAAGAGCTCGGGCCGGAGCATGTTGATGTCGCCATTTCTTGTAATAACCTGGGTCGGGTACACCATAACCAGGGTAACCTAAAGAAGGCAAGAGATTACTATAATCGTGCACAGGCCATATTTTTGAAAAAGCTTGGACCTGACCATGTTCATATGGTAACTACTTACAGCAACCTCGGTCAGGTGCACCGTGAGCTCGGTAACCTGGATCGTGCGGAAGATTATTATCATCGTGCATTGGTCATTCGTAAAAGAACTGAGCTCGGATCTGGGTATGTTGACGTCGCAAATTTTCGTAATAACCTGAACGCCCACACTGAAAGAGTCTAGAGGCCTGGATGGCCTGAAACTTGGAGAAGATTACGATGACTGTGCGCTGGCATTTCACCTAAAAGCATGAGGTCGAACCTGATCCAAAGATTTACCTCGCATGCAACTCCGAAGATTAACCCTGCATCAAAGCAGGGGAGTTGCGAAAGCGTGTTGGTTTTCTGTTGAACCACGTTCTGTCCTCAAAAGATTCACGTATACCGAGGATTTAGTTACCTCAGCGTGAAGTCAGTCAAAAATGAAAAATACCAGTTTGCTCACAGGCGTCCTATCCTCACGTCTCGAGAAAAAAGGGAAAGATTATTCTCGGACATGTTATTATTTATTTGCGGTAGCGTTTACGGTGGCGGCCCCAGTGCTATGGAACGGTTTTCCTTTGCTAATGAGGCAGGCAAAAAACGTTGATTCTTTTAAACGTTTAGTTAAGTTTCCCAAGGCATTTTGTTGAGATTTTTTAGGGTATATTTTTAAAGAACACATGTATATATTTATTTATATAGTTTTATTAAGTTATTATTATATTCATTGTTATATTGTAATACGCATTTGATTAATTACGTTTATAGAAAAGGCGCTCTATAAATAATAAATGCTGTTGTTGTTGTTGTAAGTTGCGCGGGAGGACCGTTGAGAATTTGAACCCACAATAAGGAATAATATGAGGAACTAAATGTGGTCGATTTACAACGCTAAATATCCGGAAATATGAACAATTTACAAATTTAGTTCATATAACCTACTTACTCCTTGTGTGTCCACACAGTTATTCCTGTCATGAGCACCTAAGCGATTATTGTAGAACAAAAGAATTTGATATTCTATTGTCAGAGAAACATGAAATTCGAAAACGGATTAACAAGAAACTTCAATATAATATTCGTTATCCAAAATTCACATTATGAGCCCTTTCTCGTATTTGATACCCACCACTTACAAAAATCCCGCCAAAACAGATTAATTAAGAGATAGTGGAAGCTAACTCATGTCAAATCTCAGTAGTGAAAATTTAAATCTATTAAGTGGAAGTCATTCAAAATATACATGTACATAAATATACAAAAGTTCTCGAAAAACTCACGAAACATTAAGGATTGGCATTAAAGACATTGAACTGCACTTGTATGGTTCAAATCCTTTAGCTCTTGAGTTAAAATAAGGTGTAAAGTAATTAATTTATTTCCCCTAGTTTTATCAATCTTCGAGTCATCTTTCTGAATTTCAATCTCGATAACTGGAGCTTACGTCGAATTGCGTCAAAGGATTTGAACACTTCTTTCCACCCGTTGCGTTGCTGCCTCATTTTAAGAGCTTGTGATGAATATCTGCTAGTCAGGCAAGCTACATGACCTCGTTTCGATTTGGGTTCAGAGCACCGCAAAAACCTAGGGCGATCGGGTGTCGCATCGGATGATCATTTTGACAAACAACTTGTTGAGGCGAAATACATGTCTCTGTGCTGAATTATTCAAGAATCTCATGAAACGGTGGGTATCATCCATTATTTGTCGTATCTGTTGTAAGCTTAATTTATACTGTTCTTCAGCCAAATTTTGATCGTGTAGACTCAAATGTGTCATGTAAGATCAATATGGGCGGCCGTCACCACCAAAAATACAAGGATGTCAAGTAGATCAGCAAATACAAAGCTGGTTTAAGGATCAGCTGCAAGATAGAATAGCTAAGAAAGGAATGGCATGGCCAAATTATAGACGGTTTAGTTTTCCTTCATGAAACAGAACACCCTAAACATGAATAGTCTAGCCAAATGATAAACGGTCCAGTTGCCCATGTCGAGTTGGAACATGAAATTATGAAATGGACTAGCTCAATTACGAATAGCTAAGCACTCATTTGAAATACGGTACACAAACGGTATAGCGTTGCATCAAATGGCTCAGGGTAATGTCGAGTAGCATAGCGTACGCACAAACGGTGTAGCGTTGCGTCAAATAGCTCAGCGTAATGTTGAATGGAATAGCGTACATATAAACAGTGAAGCGTTGCGTGAAATGGCTCAGCGTAATGTCGAATGGTACAGCGTACACACAAATGGTGTGGCGTTGCGTGAAATGGCTCAGCGTAATGTCGAAATGGCTCAGCGTCATATCGAATGGTACAGCGTACATACAAACAGTGTAGCGTTACGCGAAATTGCTTGGCGTAGTGTCGAATGGTACAGCGTACACACGTCTTTGCAAAACATCAGACGCTCTAGCTGAACATTAAATTGTGTAGCATTACATGAAATATTTTGATGTTGTGGCGAATCGTCAAGCTTGCCTATGGCCGGGCGTGACGTGAAGACAATCTCGCCGAAACCACCAAAAATATAAACCGCCTGACAAACCGCAAATGGAAAAGCGATCTGCTGGGGGCATGACGTCATCGAATGTGAAGACTGTCGCGAAACCGTCATATGGTTTAGTCGCTGTGTTGAAGAGTCTTCACTTCGCCTTGCCGTAAAGCAGAGCCAATTCCGCAAGTTTCTCCTTTTTTCCCTGCTGATACTGCATTTATTCATTGTCGTTCATGAAAGCGTTAATGAAAATAGTACCAAGATAGGATTCTACCACGGTTTGCTGGCCTCCCGGTTTATCACAGTTTGCACGCTTTGGTGAGCCTGAATATGTTTGAAGTATTAAGTAGTGTTATGACGTGCATTAAGTGTCGATTGTCGAGCTCTCTTTTCTTTTTCTGACTTACGCTTACTTTTCAAAGAGAGTTTAACTTCAACGGCTCTTTGAACATTGCAGGAGTACGTGAGAAGTTGGATTTTGTGTGCGCCTTGGACGCCATGGTAAGAAAACTGATATACTTGATCTATTTTGACATTCCTCAATCAAAGTGATATCGGAATACTTTACTTGGTGTGCCGGACGATAAAATCAACTCGGAAAAAAGGTTGCTTTGGCAAACACTACATGTTTGATTGAAAAATGTCAAAACAGATCAAGGATATCAGTTTTACTTACCATAGCGTTCGAGGAACATAATTTGGTCATGCCATTCCTTTATCAGCTATGCTGTCCTGCAGCTGATCTTTAGATCAGCCTTGTATTTGCTGATCTATTTGACATCCTTGTGTTTTTGGTGGTGACGGCCGCCCATAGATCAAAGTTCTTCGTTTCTTTGTACTGTTTATGTACCGTCAAGTCACGAAATCAAATTGAATTAATTTGACTGATTTCGGCCTTCGACAAAATGTTTAAGTCCTTTTAACAACTCAACCCTTGCTATGATATCAGCGTGTTCTTCTTACTTATTATCACGGAATGTATCTTAAGCTACTGAATTCGAGCAGACTTCATTGCTATTCTAGAAGGTCACAGTGGAATTCTACTCTTCGTGGTTTGACAAACATAATTCGATCACTAGAAAGTCTTTTGCGCTAAAAAGAACAAACCAAGTAAGAAGAAACTGTAAATTGTATGTTGATGTCCAGGTAAAGACAGCATTTAAAAAACATTTGATTGCGATAGACTATCAACAGAGCCAAATCCTCAATTTACCTTTGTTGGCTGTTTACTCACCAAATAAGATTTCTGATAACGCGCGTAACACTCTGTAACACCTATTTCGTACCTTTGGAATTTCCTGCTAACAGTTCTCAAAAGTTCAAGTTATCATAAATATGGTTGTAAGTTAACGAAATTTTCGTTACGGTTCACATATCTGTCCTGTCTAGATGCCTCTTCAGTAATCCGATGCATGCGAAACAAGAGAAGGGAATTTTACCTTTGCGGATGCTTTCGCTTTCCATTCTTTGAGAAACCTGTAATCGAGAAAACCATTACCGAAACTACCAAAATATCCGAAAGCTAGTAATGTTTGGAGATTCTAGATATTACGGGTGTACTGAATTGAAAACGGTGAAAAGTACTAAATTCTAGGAAAAAGGTAGTATAGTAAGCGAACAAAGTTTCGATGCGGTCACCTCATCTGTCATTCAAGACAGAAGGGAATTTTCCCCTAAAATACTTCCGTTTTGGGCTTGCTTTGCCATCCATCCTGTTATTCCTGTCATAAGCACTTAGAACACTTAAAACAGTGATAGTTCTAAAGCAAAAGAATTATCAAGAGTCTATTAAGAGAGTATAATATTCGTTATCTAAAAGTCACATTATGAGCCCTTTCTCGTCTGTGATACCCACCACTTACAAAAATCCCGCCAAAACAGATTAATTAAGAGACAGTGGAAGCTAACTCATGTCAAATCTCATTAGCGAAAATCATTCAAAACATATATGTACATAAATATACGAAAGTTCTCGAAAAACTCAAGAAACATTAAGGATTGACTTTAAAGACATTGAACTGCACTTGTATGGTTCAAATCCTCAAGCTCTTTAGTTAAAATAACGCAAAGTAGTTAATTGATTTCCCCTAGTTTCGACGCAACCTTTGTTTCATCGATTTTCGTGTCATCTTTCTGAATTTCAATCTCGGTAACTGTATGGGCGGCCGTCACCACCAAAAATACAAGGATGTCAAATAGATCAGCAAATACAAAGATGGTGTAAGGATCAGCTGCAGGATAGCATAGCTAATAAAGGAATGGCATGGCCAAATTATAGACAGTCTAGTTTTCCTTCGTGAAACAGAACACCCTAAACATGAATAGTTTAGCCAAATGAGAAACGGTCTAGTAGCCCATGTTGAGTTGGAACATGAGATTGTGAAATGGACTAGCTCAATTACGAATAGCTTAGCACTCATTTGCAATACAGTACTCAAACGGTGTAGCGTTGAGTTAAACGGCTCAGGGTAACGTGGAGTAGCACAGCGTACGCACAAACGGTGTAGCGTTGCGTCAAATGGCTCAGCTTAATGTAGAATGGTACAGCGTACATAAAAGCAGAGTACGTGAGAAGTTGGATTTTGTGTGTGCCCTGGACGCCATGGTCACGCAACTCTAGTCAATATATCTAGTGTGTACTGAACTCAGTCTGTAGCAATAATAATAATAAAAATAATAATAATAATAATAATAATAATCACAAAAATTAATAGTTGAGGTACAGAAATGTAAAAATAAATAAAAATGTAAACTAGACCCTGTGAGCAGGGTAACTGGGATACCTGGATGATACTGGATCCTTGGAATCAAGTGTAGTGATACTACGGGTGTCGGATTAGTATACTGAAATAGTGAGCTCAAGTCTGGCTAAGGGCATGCGCATACACCTATTTTAAAACATAGGCATGCATATGCATGCAAGAGTTATTTTTTGTAGGGTGGGTGGATTACTTGGGGTCTACATTCTTACAAAAGGAAAGAAGAGTATTAACGTGGAAAAGAACGAAAATGTCGAATTACCTCACACACAGGTATTTTGTGGTAGATTATGTGTGTTGTGCGAATAAATGTAACCAAAAGTAAACTGTATTGGTGCCACAGATACCTGTTAATACAAAATGCA
Source organism: Pocillopora damicornis (assembly GCF_964200805.1). Lineage (NCBI taxonomy): Eukaryota > Metazoa > Cnidaria > Anthozoa > Scleractinia > Pocilloporidae > Pocillopora > Pocillopora damicornis. The sequence goes on from NC_142678.1 coordinate 2,262,099, forward strand.
GACAGCAGACCGGATACAAAATATAGACTGGAGACTGCAGAGTGGGTACAAAATGCGGACTGAGAATCTGAAGAGTTTTTACATCTGGTAAATAATAACATGTCATCTTACAGCTTACCGAGCGTCACGCAATCGCTTTTCCTCGATCAGCCTTCACGATTATTTGCACTATTGTGGAAAATTCCTGGCCCATTTCTTGATGAAAATCGATCGTAATATAATTTCAAGCCTTCAATATACTCTTCTTATTTTGTGCGCGAGTTGGTTTGTGTGATGTCTGTACAGATTTTACCAACGTTATAAAAGTAGATGATGTGAATAACAGTGATGGTAAAGCAAGCTTAAAACGGCAGAAATCACCAGAAACTACAACGGATACACAGTTCGCGACTCAATCCGGTCCAAAATTACCGCTCAATAACATCTTTTAGTGTGGACTGGCCGCGAACAATACGACTTGTGTATGCGTCTGTAAGTATTTCGAGCGTTTGCGCTATAACGCTTCAGGTGATCGTAATCCAAACATGTTGAAATACGAAACGACCGACAAAAGAAAATCTCGTGCTCGTCATGTGACCCGGACCTGTCCATGCATGACAACGTCAATCATCATCAAGATAACACGTGATCAGCATGTGAACATCTTCACCCTCATTGGATCACAGTTAGTTGTCATGGTGTTGAGGGCCCAATGAACTCTGGGTACTATTGCGCAATTTTTCCATTTTGTGGCGGAGGAAAAAAAAAAAAAAAAAAGACAAAAAAACAAAGGCATTTTATGACTGGGCTACCACAGGTATCCCAGTAATAAATACGTCTACCGAAACAAACGATGAAACAGCAAGATGTCCTGTCAATTGTCTGAATTATGCAATAGATTTTATTCAGCAAGTTGCGACTGTAACAGATCGAACGGTAAAACTCGACCTAGAGTTGGACAATTACCTACAACTACGTGCATTACGGTGTCCGCACTAGCCTTCCTTAATACGTGATGACTACGGAATGGGAAAGAGCACAAGGAAGATAAGTATGTATGCGCGCAAAACCAACTCAGAAAAAATATTACTCTGGCAAAAACTATTTTGGAACGCGAAAAAAACCCTTCAACTGTTTCCGGTCCAGACATGTAATCTACGTTTGATCGACAAAATAAAAATGGAACTTACTTTTAATTGACGCTTTCACGAACGACAACGAATAAGTGCAATATCAGCAGTGAAAAAAGAGGAGAAACTTACCAAATTGGCTCTGCTTTACGGCAAAGCGAAGTGAAGACTAGACTATACTGCGCCATGTAATGGTTTCGTGTCAGTCTTCACATTCGATGACGTCATACCCCCAGCAGATCGCTGTTCCATTTGCGGTTTGTATTATTGGTGGTTTCGGCGAGATGCCTTGGCGGCCGTCACCACCAAAAATACAAGAATGTCGTATAGATCAGCAAATACAAAGATGGCTTAAGGATCAGCTGCACGATAGCATAGCCAATAATGGAATGGCATAGCCTTCACGTCACGCCACGACGATTCGCCACAACATCGAAATATTTCAAGTAATACTAAGCAATTTAATGTTCAGATAGAGCGTCTGATGTTTTGCAAAGCTATTCGACCTAACGCTACACTATTTGTGTCTACGCTGTACCATTCTACATTACGCTGAGCCATTTCACGCAACGCTACACCATTTGTGTGTACGCTGTACCATTCGACATTATGCTAAGCCACTTCACGCAACGCTACTCTGTTTGTATGTACGCTGTACCATTCGACTTTACGCTAAGCCATTTCACACAACGCTACACTGTTTTTATGTACGCTGTATTATTCTACATTAAGCTGAGCCATTTGACGCAACGCTACACCGTTTGTGCGTACGCTGTGCTACTCCACGTTACCCTGAGCCGTTTAACTCAACGCTACACCGTTTGAGTACTGTATTGCAAATGAGTGCTAAGCTATTCGTTATTGAGCTAGTCCATTTCACAATCTCATGTTCCAACTCAACATGGGCTACTAGACCGTTTCTCATTTGGCTAAACTATTCATGTTTAGGGTGTTCTGTTTCACGAAGGAAAACTAGACTGTCTATAATTTGGCCATGCCATTCCTTTATTAGCTATGCTATCCTGCAGCTGATCCTTACACCATCTTTGTATTTGCTGATCTATTTGACATCCTTGTATTTTTGGTGGTGACGGCCGCCCATATAACTGGATCTTGCGTCGAGTTGCGTCAAACAGTTTGAATATTTCTTTCCACCCACCCGTTGCGTCTGCTGCCTCATTTTAAGAGCTAGCAATAAATATCTGCTTACAAGGCGATCCACATGACTTGGTTTGGATTTGGGTTCAGTGTACGCACGCACCGTTCTGTCATTCACAACTGTAAAACTTCAGGTGATCGGGTGTCGCATCCGATGAGCATTTTGACAAACAACTTGTTGAGGCGAAATCCGCGTCTCTGTGCTGAATTATTCAAGAATCTTTTGAAACGGTGGGTAACATTCATTAATTGTCGTATCTGTTGTAAGCTTAATTCATTGTATTCTTCAGCCAAATCTTGATCCCGAAGACTCAAATGTATCATTTAAGACCAAAGTTCTTCGTTTCTTTGTACTGTTTACTTACAGACAAGTCACGAAATTAAATTGAATTAATTTGACTGATTTCGGCCTACGACAAAATGTTTAAGTCCTTTTAACAACTCAACCCTTACTATGATATTAGCGCGTACTTCTCATTTATTATCACGGAATGTATCTTAAGCTACTGAATTCGAGCAGACTTCATTGTTATTCCAGAAGGTCACAGTGGAATTCTACTCTTCGTGGTTTGACAAACATAATTCGATCACTAGAAAGTCTTTTGCGCTAAAAAGAAATAACCAAGTAAGAAGAAACTGTAAATTATGTGTTGATGTCCAGGTATAGACAGAATTTAAAAAACATTTGATTGCGATAGACGATCAACAGAGCCAAATCCTCGATTTGAACTTTGTTGGCTGGTTACTCTCCAAATACGATTTCTGATGATGCGTGTAACACTCTGAAACACCTATTTCGTACCTTTGGAGTTTCCAGCTAACAGTTCTCAAAAGTTCAATTTATCATAAATATGGTTGTAAGGGGACGAAATTTTCGCTAAGTTCCTCTTATCTGTCCTGTTCGGACGCCTCTTCAGTAATCCGATGCATGCGAAACAAGAGAAGGGAATTTTACCTTTGCGGATGCTTTCGCTTTCCATTCTTTGAGAAACCTGTAATCGAGAAAACCATTACCGAAACTTCCGAAACATCCGAAAGCTAGTGATGTTTGGAGATTCTAGATATTACGGGTGTACTAAATTGAAAACTGTAAAAAGTGTTAAATTCTTGGCAAAAAGGTTGTACAGTAAGGGAACAAAGGTTTCGATGCGGTCACCTCGTCTGTCATTCAAGACAGAAGGGAATTTTCCCCTAAAACAATTCCGTTTTGGGCTTACTTTGCCATCCGCTTTGTTATTCCTGTCATAAGCACTTAGAACACTTAAAACAGCGATAGTTCTAAAGCAAAAGAATTTATCAAGAGTCGATTAAGAGAGTATAATATTCGTCATCTAAAAGTCACATTATGAGCCCTTTCTCGTCTGTGATACCCACCACTTACAAAAATCCCGCCAAAACAGATTAATTAAGAGACAGTGGAAGCTAACTCATGTCAAATTTCATTAGTGAAAATCATTCAAAACATATATATACATAAATATACGAAAGTTCTCGAAAAACTCAAGAAACATTAAGGATTGACTTTAAAGACATTGAACTGCACTTGTATGGTTCAAATCCTCAAGCTCTTTAGTTAAAATAACGCAAAGTAGTTAATTGATTTCCCCTAGTTTCGACGCAACCTTTGTTTCATCGATTTTAGTGTCATCTTTCTGAATTTCAATCTCGATAACTGGATCTTGCGTCGAGTTGCGTCAAACGATTTGAACATTTCTTTCCACCCGTTGCGTCTGCTGCCTCATTTTAAGGGCTAGCAATGAATATCTGCTAACAAGGCGAGCTACATGACCTCGTTTCGATTTGGGTTCAGTGCACGCACGCATCGATCTGTCATTCATAACTGCAAAACTTCAGGTGATCGGGTGTCGCATCCGATGAGCATTTTGACAAACGACTTGTTGAGGCGAAATCCGCGTCTCTGTGCTGAATTATTCTAGAATCTTTTGAAACGGTGGGTAACATTAATTATTTGTCGTATCTCTTGTAAGCTTAATTTATAGTATTCTTCAGCCAAATTTTTTTTTTTTTTTAATTTTTTTTTATTTTCACTTAAAGCACAAATACTAGAGTAATACAAACAAATACAAAGTTAATTACACTAACGCTTACGCTACTCACTAACACTAATTACGAAATACTACATTACATTACATTTCACAGTCGGCTAGATTTAATTTATGTTGTGGTTATATAATAGTATAAGCCTAATTTGTACAAATACTTCTACATCAAATTCCTTTTTTGGTAGAACGACTGTATATACAACTGCGTCTATAACTGTTAATACCCGATACTCATCTATTGAGTTACAATAACATGTTTTCCCATTTTTTATAATGAATAGATTCTTTTTTATTCTTTTTTGCAATCAAAAATTCAAATTTCCGAGTTTCAGATGTTTTAGCCTTCAGTAAGGATACAGACGGCTTGATATTTTTACAACGACATGAATAAATGGTATATTTTCCAAGAATGATTATGTGATTTAACAAACAATTCCCAGGGCTATTATCGGAAATACCAAAGAGGATTGTTACCTCATCAAGCTTATCAATTTTCATATTGTAAGTATTTGTATTCAGCCAAATCTTGATCCCGAAGACTCAAATGTGTTATTTAAGACCAAAGTTCTTCGTTTCTTTGTACCGTTTACTTACAGACAAGTCACGAAATTAAATTGAATTAATTTGACTGATTTCGGCCTTCGACAAAATGTTTAAGTCCTTTTAACAACTCAGTCCTTGCTATGATATTAGCGCGTACTTCTCATTTATTATCACGGAATGCATCTTAAGCTACTGAATTCGAGCTGACTTCATTGTTACTCCAGAAGGTCACAATGGAATTCTCTTCTTCGTGGTTTGACAAACATAATTTGATCATTTGGAAGTCTTTTACGCTGAAAAGAACAAACCAGATGAGAAGAAACTGTATATATCATGTGTAGACAGTAGTTACTTGTTAAAAAATGTTTGATCGCGATAAACTATCAACAGAGCCAAAACCTCGAGTCAAGTTGACCTTCGTTGACTAGTTACTCTCCAAATACGATTTCTGATGATGACTATCAACAGTTCTCAAAAGTACAAGGTATCAGAAATATGGTAGTAAGGGAACGAAATTTTCGCTACGGTTCACTTGTCTGTCCTGTCCAGACGCCCCTTCCAATAATTCGATGCATTCGAAAAAAAAGAAGGGAATTTTCCCTTTGCGGATGCTTTCGCTTTCCATTCTTTGAGACACCTGTAAAAAAAATCATTACCGAAACTACCGAAATAACCGAAACCTAGTAGAGTTTGGAGATTCTAAATAATGCGAGTGTATTGAATTGAAAACAGCAAAAAGGATTAAATTACAAGAAGAAAGGTGCCGGGAAGTGCCTACTTTAAGCTTTTAAATACTATAGTAAGGGAACGAAGGCTTCGATACGGTCACCCCATCTGTCATTCGAGACACAAGGGAATTTTCCCTTCAAAAGCTTTCGTTGTCGGCTTGCTTTACAGTCCACGCTGTTATTCCTGTTACAGGCACTTAGAACACTTAAAACAGCCGTAATTATAGAACAAAAGAATTTGAAATTCTTTTGTTATCGAAAAATGAAATTCGAAAATGGAGTAACAAGAAACTTTAAAATAACATTCGTTATCCAAAGTTCACATTTTGAGCGCTTTCTCCTTTTTGATACCCCGGCACCACTTACCAAAATCACGCCAAAACAGATCAATTAGGAGACAGTGGAAGCTAACTAATTTCAAAACTTATTAGTGAAAATTTTCAATCAATTTATTTAGTGGAAATCATTCAAAACATACATGTACATAAACATACGAAAGTTCTCAAAAAACTCAAGAAACATTAAGATTTTCACCGTTAGTTATCGCCACAATATTGGCAAATAAAAAATAAGGCCCAGACATTGAGACATTGAACTGCACTTGTATGGTTCAACTCTTTTAGCTCTTAAGTTAAAATAATGAGTAAAGTAATCAATTTATTTCCCCTAGTTTCGACGCAGCCTTTGTTTCATCAATCTTCGAGTCATCTTCCTGAATTTCATTCTCGATCACTACAGATCTTACGTCGAAATTGCGAGGAAAAATTCAAAATATCTTTCACGTTGCGTCAACTGTCTCATTTTAAGAGCTAGAAATCAGTAATTGCAAGCCAAGCGAGCTACATTTCGATTGCGGTTCAGAGAACCGAATCGATCTGTTACTCATAACAATACTTGTAAAAACTTACCCTTAGGCAGTGGGGTGTCACAACGGATGATCATTTTGACAAAACAACTTGTTGACGCGTAATAAATGTTTCTCTGCTGAATTACTCAAGAATCTCTTAAAACGGTGGGTATCATTCATTATTTGTCCTTTTTTGTTGTAATTTCAATTTATAGTATTTTTCAGACGAATCTTGATCCCGAAGACTCAAACGTGTCATTTGCGACCAAACCCTTAATTTCTTTGTACTGTTTACGTGCCGTCAAGTTACGAAATCTAATTGAATTAATTTTACTGATTTCGGCCTAGGACAAAATGTTAAAGTCCTTACAACCACTAAATCCTTGCTATGATATCAGTGCACAACTGTACTTTTTACTTATTATCATGGAATGTATCTTAAGCTACTGAAATCGAGCAGACTTCATTGTTAATCCAGAAGGTCACAGTGGAATTCTACTCTTCGTAGTTTGACAAACATAATTCGATCACTAGAAAGTCTTTTACGCTGAAAAGAACAAAGCAAATGAGAAGAAACTATATATACTATGTGGAGGTCCAGGTGTAGACAGCATTTACTCGTTAAAAAACATTTGATCACGATAAACTCTCAACAGAGCCAAAACTTCGAGCCAATTTGACCTTCGTTTACCATTTACTCTCCAAATACGATCTCTGATGTTGCATGCGACACTCTGTAACATTTATTTTGTACCTTTGGAGTTTCCTATTCACAGTTCTCAAAAGTGCAAGTTATCATAAATTTGGTAGTAAGGAAACCAAAAGTTTCACTACGGTCCACTTATCTATAGCTATCCTGTCCAGACGCCTTTTCAGTAATACGATGTATTCGAAACAAAAGGGAATTTTCATTTTCCGAATGCTTTCGCTTTCCTTTGTTTGAGACACCTGTAATCGAGGATAACACAACCGAAACTACCGAAATATCCGAAACTTAGTAATTTTTGGAGATTCTAGATAATACGAGTGTACTGAGTTGAAAACAGTTAAAAGTATTAAATTACTGGAAAAAACCGCCGACTTAAAGCTTTCAAATACTACAATGAGGGAACAAAGGTTTCGATACGGTCACGGGAACTTTCCCTTTAAAAACTTTCGTTTTGGGCTTGCTTTACCATCCACACTGGTATTCCTGTCATAAGTACTTAGAACACTTAAAACAGCGATCATTATAGAACAGAAGAATTGGATATTCTGTTGCTATAGAAACATGAAATTTAAAAACGGATTAACAAGAAACTTTAATATAATGCTCGTTATCTAAAGTTCACATTATGAGCCCTATTTAGTATTTGATACCCACCACTTACAAAAATCACGCCAAAACAGTTTCAATTAAGAGATAGTGGAAGCTAACTAATTTTAAAACTTATCAATGAAAAGTTTCAATCAATTAAGTAGGAGTCATTCAAAACATACATGTACATAATATTCGAAAGTTCTCGAAAAACTCATGAAACATTTCGGATTTTTACCATCAGGTACCCCAAGAGTATTGGCGAAGAAGTAAGGCCCGGACATTGACATATTGAACTGCACTTGTATGGTTCAATTCCTTTAGCTCTTGAGTTAAATAATGCGTAAAGTACAATAAGTTATTTCCCCTAGTTACGACGCAACCTTTGTTTCATCAATCTCCGAGTTATCTTCCTGAATTTCATCCTCGAGAACTATAGATCTTACGTCGAGTTGCGTCGAAAGATTTGAAAATTTCTTTCACGTGGCGTCCACTGTCTCATTTTTAGAGCTAGAAGTCAATAATTGCTAGCCAGGCGAGTTACATGACGTCGTTTCGATTCGGGTTCAACTCGCACGTATCGATCTGTTATTCATAATAATACTTGTAAAACTTGCCCTTAGGCGATCGAATGTCACAACGGATGATTATTTTGACAAAACAACTCGTTGACGCGAAATCCGTGTCTCTGTGTTGAATTATTCAAGAATCACTGGAAACGGTGGCTATCATTCATAATTGGTTGTATCTGTTTTAAGTTTAATTTATAGTATGCTTCAGCCGAATCTTGATCCCGAAAACTCAAATGTGTTATTTAAGACCAAAGTCCTGTTTACGTACCGTCAAGTCACGAAATCAAATTGCATTAATTTGACTGGTTTTAGCCTAAGACAAAATGTTCAAGTCCTTAGAACCAGTCAGTCCTTGCTATGATATCAGCGCACAGCTGTACTTCTTACTTATTATCACGTAATCAATGTACCTTACAAGCTACTGACTTCGAGGAAACTTCATTGTTATTCCACAAGGTCACGGTGGAATTCTACTCTTCGTGGTTTGACAACCATAATCTGATCACTAGAAAGTCTTTTGCGCCGAAAAGAATAAACCAGATGAGAAGAAACTGTATAAACTATGTTGAGGTCCAGGTGTAGACAACATTTATACTTGTTAATATCGCGATAAACTATTAACAGAACCAAAACCTCGAACCAAATTGACCTTCGTTGACTAGCTACACTCCAAATACGATTTATGAGGATGCGTGTATAACTGAAATTGTGACACAGAAATAACTGAAACCTATTAATTTCTGGAGATTCTAGATAACACGAGTATATGGAAACGGTAAAAAGTATTAGAAGAAAGGTGCCGGGAACTACTTTAAGCTTTCAAATACCACAATAAGGGATCAATAGGGTCAACCCTTCTGTCATTCGCGACAGAAGGGAACTTTCGCTTTAAAGTCTTTTGCTTTCTATTGCTTGAGAAATCTCCAATTGAGATCTTTACATCGTCTGGCAGGATGTGCAAGTGCTTGATTTTGTGCCGTTATTTTTCAACTAAACAAAGCAACCGTAAAACGATGCAGAATGATTAATGGTTTGTTTGACCTCATACTTATTATAGTAAGGATGACACAGCAAAATATTCCTGGAATCACCGCATTACCGCACCTGATCAGATACGCATGCTGCATTACATATTAAACTCACACTACGCATTTGCATTGATAACAGATACAGTCGATTACTGCTGATGTTCTTTCGCGAATTCAAGTGGGTCCTTGCTTGCAAGCAATACGGTTGATTAAGCTCCTCTATTAATGGAATTTCTCATCAGAATAGGTTAAATTAAATGCTGAAAAGGTTCATCGATATTTACACAATGGACCCACTCAACAAGAAACAGCAATAACGCAAATACGCAGCACACTTCAGAATTTGAGATAAGCTCGTTACACCACAACTTTCGGTTCTATTCAAGGAAATACGGCATAAAAGACTTAAACTGCAACTCTGCAATTACCAATTAATTGTTAAAATACCAAAATTTGAGAAACTCAGGCGTGAAAAATTTGTTGTAAGAGCGCATAGCTTTTTTTACTGTTACTGATAATAGTCATTGGACCAGTTAATTTCGTCCATGTTTGTTTTCAATGTGGACCTCTCAACCTGGCCACTCAAGAAGTTTATTTTTCATTTTGACTGGCTGGCATTGACTGACTGGCATTAATAGTTGATTTTTATTGGCTGATGGCTTAAAGTGCCTAATTTCTATTGGCTGCTTAACTGTCCGATTTGGCCTGTGCAGTTATAAACACTTGAAATCGGACAAGTGAAAATGGATAGTAGACTTGAAACAGTCAATTAAGCCACAAATGAGGGCTGATAAGAACCACTCATATTCAAAAATCTCTAAAAACTGAGAAAACATATAGTCTGAACTCGCTAATATGAATCAATTTGTCTCTACTAAGGCCCTTTCAAACGTGAATATCGTCATGGCGATGGAATACAGCAAAGAACAGCTCAACTACTACAGGATTTGTTACGTTGTCACTGATGTATTAACTGATGGTCTGCGAATAATCTTCAAACAAGAATGGGACAATCGCTACGGTGCAACAACATCAGGGGAATGGAAGGATGAACCAAGAAATGGAGTGGACTTTCAAAACAAGGAATCTACTCGGAACCAAAAAAGAAATGCGCATCTCCTTACAACCATGATTGGTGGAAACAGAGCAGAATGGGATTGTACGATGCTTTTCTACGCTATTCTTTTCTCAGATTGTATTGACAAACTCAGCCCAGTTGTCAGATCAAATGTCGATGCCCTCAGAAAGGTTCGAAATGAAGATTTTGCGCACATGTCGGAAGGAAATCTTTCAGACCTGCAGTTTACAGACATCATTAGCAAAGTTCACACTGCATTTCAAGCGCTCGGTCTTTCCACAATGAAAATTCAAGAGATTAAGAGTCAAACGAGCTTTCCCACGGAGGAACTCCAGGAGAAGGAGCACGAAAGACAGGTCCTTGAGGATCAGTTAAACAATGATATCTTCCCCTTCTGTGTCCTCCCTCCTAAACCCTCACATGACGTAACAAGTCGCGACCGAGAGGTGGCCGAAATAATGCAACAGCTTAGAGAACTTAAAACAGCTAATAAAGACAGGTTAAGTTACCTTTACATCTCCGGAAATCCTGGAAGTGGAAAGTCTCAACTAGCGGGTCTTGTGACTGAACGATTCTACAAAGAAATTAAAGATCTTCCGGATGGTACCTCATTTGTGATGACGATAAATGGTGAAAGTCCAGATACTGTGCTACAATCGTATGTGGCTTTTTCACGGCGTCTTAAGTGTCCCGAGTACGCGGTGACAACCACCCTCCATTCAGAGGACTTGAAAACAAATGAGAAAATCACCAATCTTAGGGCACTGATCGGAACGAAAATTGGGCTTTATACATCGTGGCTGCTCGTAGTTGATAATGTCGCGAGTCTATCACATGTGCATGTCCATCTACCCGAAGCCGAAAATGAGATGTGGGCAAGAGGCCAGTTGCTTATCACAACTCAAGACAGTGGGTCAATTCCTCCAGCAAGTTCCTTCAACAAACACATCTCAATAAGCGACGGAATGAATCTTGATGATATCAGTTGTTTATTGGAAAAGCTCTCAGGAATCACGAACAAGGAGATGGAAATCAAAGTTGCTCAGGCGTTGGACTACCAGCCTCTCGCCTTGGCAAGTGCCGCCACTTATGTCAGAGAAGTTCGACAGACATCTAATTTTGGCTGGAAAGACTATCTTGCAAAACTTGAAGCAGGCCAAAGAAATGCAATGGAGACATTTCTTGCCGAAGTCAACCCAAGCTATGCAAAGTCCATGACCACAGCAACAACACTGGCCGTAGAAACAGCTATGGAATCCAACAAAATTATGCATCACGTCCTTAATTTCCTGTCCCTGTGTGCACCGCAACCATTAAGTCTTAATATCATTGAAGACTTTATCACAAGTGTGGATAAAGAAATTCAAGACATAGAGATGATTCGTTTGAAGATACAAAAATGCTCCCTGCTGATGTGTGAAAGAGACAGAACTGACGTTTACATTCGTGTGCATCAGGTTGTACATAATTCCATTAAGACTGTGGCTGCAGCTCATTCGGATGATAAGCACAACGAGGTCGTTAGTGGAGTGATTGGATCATTCAGTCGTTTTGTAGAAAAATATAAATCGAGGAACAACGACGAGTTCTATGCTCTAATCAACAGCAGACATATTACTCATTTGAAAAATTTAGCCCCAGAACTTGAGAGATATTTTTCTAAGAAGGTTATTTCTCAAGTGGACGAAAGTGGCTTTTTGATCGAGAACCATGCGATGGACCTCTATAGAATGAGCCTGTTTTGCTATGAACATTGTGAATACGAAACTTCAAGACGTTTCATCGATATGGCATTAGACGTATCTATTGTCAGCGAGAACGACCCTGGCTTAGTTATTGCAGCTATCTGCAGACACATGGGTAACGTGCTCGAAAAGCTGGGCGAACTGAGTAAGGCAAAAGATTATTATGATCGAGCACTGGCCATTTTTCTGAAAAAGCTTGGACCTGACCATGTTCACGTTGCAAATTCTTACGATGGCCTGGGTATTGTAAACGCTAGGCTGAGTGACCTGAGTCAGGCAAAGGATTATCATGATCGTGCACTGGCCATTCGTCTGAAAAAGCTTGGACCTGACCATGTTCACGTTGCAAGTTCTTACAGTAGCCTGGGTATTGTACACGAAAAGCTGGGTGACCTGAGTCAGGCAAAGGATTATCATGATCGTGCACTGGCCATTCGTCTGAAAAAGCTTGGACCTGACCATGTTCACGTTTCCTATATTTACAATAGCCTGGGTATCGTACACGAAAGGCTAGGTGACCTGAGTCAGGCAAAGGATTATCATGATCGTGCACAGGCCATTCGTCTGAAAAAGCTTGGACCTGACCATGTTCACGTTGCAATTTCCTACGATTGCCTGGGTATTGTGCACGCTAGTCTGGGTGACCTGAGTCAGGCAAAGGATTATCATGATCGTGCACTGGCCATTCGTCTGAAAAAGCTTGGACCTGACCATGTTCACGTTGCAACTTCTTACCATAACCTGGCTATCGTGCACAAGAAGCTAGGTGACCTGAGTCAGGCAAAGGATTATTATGATCGTGCACTGGCCATTCGTCTGAAAAAGCTTGGACCTGACCATGTTCACGTTTCCTATATTTACAATAGCCTGGGTATCGTACACGAGAGGCTAGGTGACCTGAGTCAGGCAAAGGATTATCATGATCGTGCACTGGCCATTGGTCTGAAAAAGCTTGGACCTGACCATGTTCGCGTTGCAAATTCTTCCTATTGGCTGGGTATCTTACACGAGAAGCTAGGTGAACTGAGTCAGGCAAAGGATTATCATGATCGTGCACTGGCCATTCGTCTGAAAAAGCTTGGACCTGACCATGTTGACGTTGCAAATTCTTTCTATTGCCTGGGTATCTTACACGAGAAGCTAGGTGACCTGAGTCAGGCAAAGGATTATCATGATCGTGCATTGGCCATTCGTCTGAAAAAGCTCGGACCTGACCATGTTGACGTTGCAAATTCTTACTATTGCCTGGGTATCGTGCACGAGAAGCTAGGTGACCTGAGTCAGGCAAAGGATTATCATGATCGTGCACTGGCCATTCGTCTGAAAAAGCTTGGACCTGACCATGTACACTGTTGTGTCGTCTAGACTCAGTCAAGTTACTCCTTTCATTGCTATTGCTCAACTGAACTTTATTAAAGAATCAACAAGCTATATTTACAATACAATACTAGGAATCAGTAATACTACTTTTACATAGGAATGTACTTTTACAATCATGCACCGATCGTGTCTTTCAGGATATAGCGTGACTATAGTAACGCTTAGGTAACGCAATACACTACATTCACGTTGCAACTTCTTACCATAACCTGGCTATCGTACACGAGAAGCTAGGTGACCTGAGTCAGGCAAAGGATTATCATGATTGTGCACTGGCCATTCGTCTGAAAAAGCTTGGACCTGACCATGTTGACGTTGCAAATTCTTACAATAGCCTGGGTGTTATACACATAAAACTGGGTGATCTGAGTCAGGCCAAAGATTATCATGATCGTGCACTGGCCATTCGTCTGAAAAAGCTCTGACATGAGCACATTAAGGTCATAGCTGCTTGCATTGACTCCGGGCTTGCGCACGTATACCGTTCTATTAATTTTTAGTTTTATTCTCCTTCTTCGCCTTCACTGCCGTCTCGAATTCATTGTCAATAATCTCCTCTGCATCTTCCGTCTCTTCATTCTCTTCTTCCCAAACTGCATCGTCTTCTGAGCCGTCTAGCGCATTCGCAATTCCACAGGATTTGAACGACTGCTCAATTAAATCTTGAGGAATTCCGTTCCAGACGCGATTGATCCAGGTCAACACCAGTTCTTTGCTCGGCGCTCTCTTCTTTCCAGATGGGGTATTTGTGAACGGGCCATTTACTGTCCATGTTTCATGCAGCATTCGGAGTTTGGCAGCTCAAATCGCATGGGAGTTTCGTCCGTGTTTTAAGATGTGGCTTAACTGGTAGTCATGACGTCACCGGGCCCTCAACACAAACCGATGGAATTCGACAATCTTCTCTTCCATGTCTGCTGGTAGACGCTGCGCCAAAGTTGTTTTCGCTCTCATAGATACAGCGTTGCGACGTTTCCAGTTGTTGTACCACCCTGTAGATGCCTTGAACTCCGGATCGGAGCTGAGTTCCTTCGCCTTTAACCGGAGCATTGCGCTATTAACTGAGAGACCTGCAAAAAATAGAACGGTACAGTGTTAAAGAGCAAGGTATTTTACGTACACGTGTTGCATGTTAACACTGATCTTCTGAGCGCAAATTGAAGACAAAACAATTCTTTATCGTACCTTGACTTCTTTGATCGTTAAACCAGTCTGCTAAGCGTTGATCCAGTTCTGGATATTTTGGTTTGTACCGACCCATGGATGCACGTTTGGCAATCATCTTTAACTCGCCATTAAACAGCATATGCTGTTGGTTTCGCCATTTGCAAACCATTGACTTGGATATTCCGTACTCGCGTGCAATTTTAACGAACGTGTATCATAACAGAGGATCATTGTGGAAAGATTTAAAATCACATGCTCTAAGTTTTGAATCAATTCATTTTTAAAAGTTCTTCCATGTAGATTTGTTCTCGAATTGTTTTGCTGTTGTCTTTCATGTGACAATTCGCTGTCGATCTCAACCGCACAAATCGGTGTCCTTGTCCTTATTGTGAACTTCTTTATTTTAATGCTGTCTTCTTCTAATCACAGCCTGCTTCTAAGATTCACTGATGACACATTTGACCCTGACATTGGATCCACCATAGGTAAGAATTAAAAAGAAATGAGACTCTGAAATCTTCACGACACTGAGTCATTTTGAAAAATCTAGTAGTAATTCATATAGGGCTGTATTTTGGCCTTTGTTTATACTTTGCCTCACATAATTCTTGGAAAAAAATAAGTGAAACACAAAGACAACCCGTCTGCCATTTCAAAATACCTTAACCCTGTAACGTTGTGGCTTTGTATAGCAACAAACGGGTCTTGTAAACATAAACAAACGATACTTTTAATCCATAACTCGGTTCACTGAAGACTCGAGTACAAGAACGCGAGCACATGTAAAATCTGGCATCCTATTGGATAACAACTATCACGTGACGTTACAAACCCTTTAATTCCTAAGAGTGATTGACATCTAATTTCTCCTCACAATATTACCTCTGAATCAAACATTAAGGTCACAAGAATAACACAAATGATTGCAAACTAAAAAAACTCTTGATTGTTTAGCAAATTCTCCTTATCAGCACCTTGGGAAATGTTTAGAGAACAGTATGGAGAATATAGATATCCGTGTTAGGTTGCAAAGGTTTAATTACAACTTTTTGCACTTTGACAAGGGAGTGTCAGCTGACTGAAATGAGTCAAAACAAAGTCTGACTAAGAGGTGAAAAAAGTTTCTGTAAAAAGAGCTGACTACATACAAGATTGTTCATTAGCAGAGAGTTGATTGTACAAATAAAACCTTCTACTGGTATTGCACAGTTCATGCTTCCTGTCCTAAAGATCTGGACATTATATGCTTTGTAACCAGCACCCAAGATATTTATATATATGTATCCTCTAGTCATACTTAAAACCATTACAGTGTGCTGTTTAGCCAGCTCTTAAGTATCCTTTTGCGCTCAGTTGTTCAAAAGCTAGAAAAAACTAACCAACTGAATAACCTGCATTTGATCAATAGCATAGCCTGTATTGCTATCACCAGCAGTTAGCAATTTATGGGATAAATTGTGCTGTCTAGCTTGAAACAATGGCACCAGGTCATCAGTACTTTGTTATGAAAAAACAAATACTAAAATATAATTTATTGTATAACATATGAAGAATTCCTCTGATATTGAATGTGGATATTATTCTTTAAATCATCTCGCCATTGTTTTCCAGTTAACCCTTTGCAACCTAACATCAGTATGCATATTCTCCATACTGTTCTCTATACATCTCCTAAGGTGCTGACAAGGAGAATTTCTCTAAGAATCAAGAGTTTCTTTTTTGGTGATCATTCCCTTTATTCTCATGACCTTAATGCGTGATTCAGGGATGATATTGTGAGGAGAAATAGAATACTGGTCACTTTAAGGGTGAAAGGGTCAAGATCCATTTCTGTTATTGCATAGTAAGTGATGTCTTTGTTTCAGGGTTCTTATTTTGAAAAAAAAATGGTTCATATCATTCTGGTTTTTAGTGATAGTACTGTTTGTTTGTTTGTTTGTTTTTTTTACATGAACCTTTCTGTACAGGTGTTGACTTCAAGGTTAAAACTTTGACTGTGGATGGAAACAAAGCAAAACTAGCAATTTGGGTAAGAACTGCTGTTGATGGATGATGACACAACTGTAATTCATGATGCTTGAGTGACAGCTAAGGTTTACTGTTGAATTACTTCATAATTAATTTGACGATTGGTCTTGATAGTCTAATGGTTATAACATCACTTTTCTGTTTCAGGACACAGCAGGGCAGGAACGCTTCAGAACACTGACTCCCAGCTACTACAGGGGAGCACAAGGAGTTATTTTAGGTACTAGAAATAAAATGATTTTCACCTCCTAATTACTTGCTGTCATCACTCTTCAAAATAATTGTCTTGTTGATTTTGTAGCATGAGAGAAGGTGACAAAATTGCAGCACTGATATTGATACACAGTAGTTTTCAACCTAATAGAAACTTAAGCATTTCTTAACTTTCAGAGGTGAGTTGACGTTTCTGTTGGTGTTAAACCACCACTGAAAATGAATAAATGCTGAAATAGTTTGCATCAAGTTTCCCCTGATTTCCTATGCTAACAACATCAATGGCACACACCATAGTTCCTCAGATAAGTTCCCAGGCACTGATTTAAAATTCTGGTGGAAAGGACAGGCACTTATTTGAAGGAGGGCACTTATTCAAGGGGGTGCCTGTTAAGTTAGCACGGCAATAGGGGAAAAATATAAAGAACAGATACCGCATGTAAAGGAACTCTGCAAGCACATAGGGATAGAGATGAGTGGTGAAAGTGGCTTCAGGGAAAAGAAACTATTCTCCTGTACTGATCTTGCTGTAGTTGAAGCTTCAAAAGTTGTAAATAAACTGTTAACAGAGACAGGTTTTTCTTTTATCCTTCCTATCTAAAATTGTGAGGGAGGGAGGGGGTCCTTATTCGAGGGGGTTGCTTGTTTAACTTAATGGCCAATGGGGTGGGCACTTCTTTGGAAAAGGGCATTTATCAGAGCATGGGCACTTATTCATTGAGGAAATACATTATTCAGTGAAAGTTCTCAGTGCTTCATTGTGTTTGTTTTCAATCACCAATTTTAATTGTACAGTCGTGGATGAGACTGTTCATGATAGCATTAAAGAAAATCTTGTTTTTTCCCTTTAGTTGAGAAAGTGGAAGAATGGCTCAATGAAATAGAAATGTATTCAACAAAAAAAGACATCATAAAAATGCTTGTTGGCAACAAAATAGACAAGGTACAGTGAAACTTTTGTGTTTTTATATTAGACCAGATTGAAACTTTTGTGTTTTTATATTAGACCAGATTATTATTACCCGATTTTTATTATTAAAAACTGGAGTCTTCTCCCTCAATTTGAACCTAGAGATGAAATGAATATCTTACTAACCTTGGTGGTCTATACTATAAGTTATGGAACCTTTTTTTTTTTTTTTTTTTTTTTACTCATACTTAGACTTAGCATCATTTCTTAAGCTGTTGTGTTTAATTAATACTCCTATCTTCCAATATTCCTAAACTTTAGAAATCTCTTGTGGGTACATGTATTTGCTTGGTACAGGATTAACTGTAATTGCATACAGTAACGTTTTGTGTGTGCTTGATGTACCAGAAATTCAGATTTGCATACTGTGGTTTTAAGGAGGGTTGTGAAGTTGATAGAAAATGGAGATTACAATTTGCAAGAAGACATTCCATGTTATTTATTGAAGCAAGGTTAGTGTCAGCTTGAGTTGTAAATATTGATTCCACTGCAGTCAAGGATCAAATGGTTTTTTTTTTGAACAGCCACCTATGTAATGGCACAAGATGTTTTGGTGAAACAACTATGAAGATAATTGTTCAGGGACTGGAAGAATGACAAAAAGAAAAATTAAAGAAAATAGTTATTTTATGTTCAAATGTTTGTACTTTTTATGAAAAAAAGCCATAATTTTAATTAGAGTATGTATCAAAATTGTACAGAAAGGTAGTAAAGAGATTCCTTTAACCCTATAACTTCCAAGATCTAATTGTTAATTCTCCCCTCTGGCTGTTACACATTTCCTTGTAAATTAGTTGGGAGAATTTGGTGTCATACCATAATTATAACTTCTACCTGATTAGTTTGAATATTCTCATTACCTGTTTGCTGGATAATGTATGGATATTATAATGAGAAGTTAAATGTGAATCATTTCTGGGAATTAAAGGGTTAATAAGTTTTTAGCTGGTGATTAAAATGGTATCCTGCCTGTCAACTAAAGTAGTTGTACATTGTGTCATCTAAGTTTTATTTTTGATGAAAAAATCTTGCTTTTTTTTTTTTTTTTTTTTTTGTAGCGCAAGAACAAGAGAGGGGGTTCAACTTGCTTTCGAGGAACTAGTAGAGAAGGTATTTAAATAACTAGGCAATTGAAATGTTGTACAATGTAATATTGTGGAAGGCATAGAGGCTGTAACCCTTTAACTCCCATTGGCTTCCAGCCATCATGGGTTATGAGCTATTACATCATGCTCTACAAATATGATAAGGGTGATCATAAAAAAAGTAAAGTTTACAAAATAAAGTTGGGAAGATTATTTTGGGGTGTTTTTAGATCTAATCTTAACAGCAGTCTAATGTAGCATGCAAGAGGTGGGCCCAAGGTGGTCCTTTTACTTTGATTTATAATTTGCATATCCCAGGGAATTTTATTAATATTTGTAAATGACTTTGTACAATCCTCTGAAGTGAGCCTAAATTTATTTCTGTTAATAGTTTGTCTGAGGTCATCAAACAAGGCGAGAGATTTAACTAAGAGGTACGTGTCAATATAGAAGCATCACTAAATTATTGAATTTTTTAAGTATAGATTTTTAAAAGGAAAATCACAAACTGTGAATGCGCAACTTGTTCATCTCACAGAAATCTGCCATGACTTAAAATTGGAAGTCACTGCCATCTTTACATACAGGTTATCGTCCAAAATGTGTGGTCTATGCTGGGTTATAGTGGAAAATTTTAAGAATATTGATAAATGTTGAACAAATAGAGCATCATTGATTGCAGTCATCAAAACAAGAACATTAAGGCTACAGAAGCTTTATCATGCAAAAAAAATTAACAACTACTTGTAGCTGGAGATTGATTGTGGCACTTTAATTTTGAGTCATGCCCCTTTTTATAAGATCCTAAATTGTATTTTTTTTCCTTCGACTTTAACTTTGACTTTTGAATGCACAAGTGGCAGTTGGGGAAAATGTAATTATTAACAGATTTTAAGTAATGCTAAACATTGTATAGTTGCATTTTAGACTTAAAATGGTGGTCCTCTTAGCATTAACATGACAAGGGTCTCTAAAAATTGAATTGGACAAGTTAAGGTTTGCAGATTGGTTCCACAGAGATATTTCTGATAATTTTCTTTCATTTTGCAGCAAATTTGACAACCTTTGTAAGGAAACTGCAGTGCAAAGCAATGAATTGGTAAGTTTATTTGGACCAAAATGTTAATTTTCTAGAGAAAGAGAGTTGTAATTTCCTTCATTCATGACAAACACAGAATTTTCTTTCAATTATTTTACAGCATGACCTTTTAGTAAGTGTCTCAAATTCATTTTATAATCTTATAGACTGCAGAGTAGCAATGCATTCATACTACTTCTGTCTCAACTTCCACATGGATGCATTTACATCTGAGTTTACATCACTTTCCTTGCAATATCTACAACAAACATAATCGCAAGCAATAAATTTCAGCTTGAGATCTTTGCAGAATGCAAGCTTATGGCTGGGTGATGTGTTTTGCAATGCGGAATCAACAGTGATAAATTTATTATGTGAGCTTTGCCTTCAAGAAAAGAGAAACTAAGATTATATTAATTATGGACATAAGCTCAATATGTGCAACATATGATAAGTCGGAATACAATAATTTTTTTTTGTGTATGGGTGTGTGTAATATTAATGTATGGTAACTTAATGCATCAAGATTTTAGGTCAATTTGCTTATATTTTAAGACTGAAGTTGGGTGGTTTAAACTTAATACATTTATTAATTTTTCTTTTCAATTAATTCTTAAAATTGGATTAGATTTTGGCTGTGTGGAGATTTAGGACAGAAGTTAACCCCTTACACCTTAATATCAGTATGCATATTCTCCATACTGTTCCTTATACAATTCATAAGCTGCTGACAAGGAGAAGTTGTTTAACAATCAAGAGTTTCTTCAGCTGCTGATCATTTTTATTGCTATTGCCTCCCATGGAAGTGAAGCCATTATGTTGTCCTGTTGAGTTGAGTGAGGGTAACAATAGAAGATGAATGACCTCTTCGTCCACAACAGAGTCTGCCGAGTTTTACCTGATATTCCTCGCAATTATAAAATTGAAAAAAAATCTGCTCTATTTATCAATTTAATATTGCTTAGTTCCAAGAAAACTGATATTTGAAATATTCACTAAAATCTATAACTATTCAATTAAAAAGTGATAAACTTCCATTGCAAACGTCTATACATAAGTTGCAAATGGTGCACATGTCCTCAAGAAAAGAAGTCAAGTCTTTCTTTCTGCATCATCACACAACACCTGGTTCTTTCAATGCTATTAAAAAATTGTTCCATATCAGTAGCCATATGCATATGTTGGTTATTTATTTCCATATGTTGGTGTCTTAACTGCCTATTTTCTTTATTATTGTGACCTTTATTTAATGCTTGATTCAGGGGTGATATATATTAGGAATATATATTAGTATCTTCCAGATGTAAAAAAAGTGAAGTTCTTAACAAAAAATATTTTGTGCTTTTTTTTTTTGTTGTAGGCATCCTCCCTTGATGTAATGAAATCTGCAGCAAGGAAGTTCATTGATTTTGTGAACAAGGGTCCCTAGCCTTACCATGGTATGTTTTATCCCTGTAGCTTCAGAGTCTGGCAAACTTTTTAAATTTGTTTGCTGTCTCTTCATCTTTTTAAACTAGTGTTTAAATATATTTGGAATTAGTTTTACAGTATATACACAACTTGAGACACGTAATTGCCATTTCAACACAAACCTTCTAACAATATCAAGACATGATCCAGTCCAAGGATGAACAGGAACAACAACCTCAGAGACAAATGTGACTCAGACCTTGGGAAACAAGGGATTAACTGAAAATCTCATCATTTGTCTCATGATACAGAATTATGGTAAAATCAAGCCATCAATTAAAGATCACAATATTATCATTGTTATACTGCTATTCTTTGTAAGACGAGAGGTTAAGTGGTGAAATGAAGGTATTGCACAACAGTGAGGTGCTATGACTAAAAGAGCAATGTAGCTTGTATGCGTCAATACCAGTTGGCCATCCAGCTGCATGAATTGGGGTGCTTAAGGAAACAGACTCAATACCTGATAATGACAGCAGAATCACCACAGCTGCATGTTGCATTCATTAACTGATAAAGCCTGACTCTTCATAAACAAAGTTGTTTTGATGGGAAAGCTGATATGTTTTGTTTCAGTTGTCAATGAGTGCAGAAAGGTGTTATCAGCAGCAGGATTAAACAGCTCAAGGAAAAAGAGCACTGGGATATCAAGCCTTCTGATAAGGTGAGAAATAAGAGTTGGGGTTTTTTTTTAAACTTTTGGAAAAGTTGTTGTTTGGACATGACCCAGAATCTCATGATGGTTTCCAGAAATAAAAACTCTGCTGTCTGGGAAATCACATGGTGCACTTAAAATTGGCCACACCTGTTTTCTTTGAAATGAGTGAGGGACCCGTCTTTATTTCTGTAGAGGGGGGAGGGAAAAATATGTTCAAGATAATAATATCTTAAGTTTCCCCCCCCCCACCCTCCAGGCCACGTAAATAGCAAGTGACCCTCCTCCTTTATTAAAAATTTACGTGATGCCCCCCCCCTCCCCTGTCACCTCATGTCTCTTCTTTGTTGCCCATTGATTATTAAGATTTGTTACATACAACTATAAGATGATTAATTTGCATAACACCCACCTGGAGCAATGTACCACTTTTTAAAATGTATCTCATATAATTCCATTATATCTTGTTTTTATTACAGGAAGTGTGTGTGTGTGTGTGTGTGTGTGTGTGTGTGTGTGTGTGTGTGTGTGTGTGTGTGTGTGTGTGTGTGTGTGACATGATTCTCCATGTGGAACCACTATAGGCCCCATCCTGTGTGCCAAGCTTGGTTTATTAACCTTAGGTAAATGAATTTTGTTGTGTGTAAATACTAGCGATGTATAATGTTACCTACTAAACACAAGAGTAAAAAGTTGGTTACCTACATTCTATGGTCAGATGTAAGACATCTCACTACCGTCTGTTTAGCTTGTGAGCAGGCCCTTGTGTTTGGGTCACACCATCGGCAGCCTCTAATTGGAAAAGTTGTTGAATCTACTGCTAAACTCTTATTTTTCTGATAGGTATTTACATTGGTGTAAGCCAGACTGTGCTTTTCGATAATTTCAATCATTTTAAGAGTTATCTGCTCCCAGACTCCTTTTTGTTTACTGTCATACAACTCTACCATGACAGTATCTTAGAATTTTCGGATGTTATAGATTTTATCAAGCATCTAAACCTCACTGTCAGAAGTGATATAGACAGTTTCCTAACAGTCACGCATTCTCAAAGAGGCATTAAAATTTGGTGAATAATCAGAATTTTTGAGACCTAGAAAAAGTATGAAAAGCGAAATAAGAAGTCTTTAAAAAAATTGGGATAAAGCCAGAAGTTTAACCAAGAAAGCAAGTGCTTTATTACTGAGTGAGGTTAAGCTAAATGTTTGGAAGTAAATGGTAAACAAGTTACAAGCGAGATTCATCTCGAGTATTGCAAACTAATTTATGATCTGTTTTTAGCCATTGGCGGTCCCCAGTTAGCAATGTAATCCATCCGAGAAATGTACTGCTCCTCCATTGTACGTCAGGAGACACTGCTATTAAAGGTGATAATTTCTTTGCATAGTAAGGCATTCATAAGCTGGCCTTACATCTGTCACGCAACGCTATCTTACACGAGGGCGAGGTTGCACGTGATTGTTTCCGTCATGTCGCCTAATAGTCATGAAATTATAAGGCAAACAGCATCGCCAATCTACTCGTTCTCTTATGGTGGTCGGGAAACGGTGTGTTCTTTGTTCCATACCAGGCTAATAAGAAAATTTCTGCCAAGGAGCTAGGTGCACAATCATCGCACTGTATGACCTTTTGGCGTGGTCTAAATACATTACCTTCATTACCTATTTTGTTATTGTTAAGAAGGTCACAAATAGGCACAAGAGGAATTGATTTGTACGTTACGCGCTTACCTTTTACTAACTTGTCGTAAGCGGCAATCGACATTTGTTTACCGGGGTTTTGATCATCACTAGGAGCCCATTAGAAATGGGCTCCGATCATCACTAAGTGTTTGGACGGGTGCGAATCTACCATGGGGTTGACCAGTGTGCAAAGTGATTCTCCTTAGCAATTAATTGAGATTTTTCATTTTCATTTTTTTATTTTGCAGAGTTTCTTTGAGACACTTCCAACAGTACTGGATTCCGTAGTAGGAGCTGACTAAAGTCAAGCCAAAGGCGTTCCTGAGCTTCTTTTGCATGAATCCTCTTCCCAATCTCCGTTTAAATGATTTTTGCTCAGCGAAGCAAACAAGATACTTCATCAAAAGAAAAGGGACAAAATCCCAGCACAATATGAATGTAAAAATTGTGTAACAAGGGAAGGGGTAGAAGACGGGAGCACGTAAACAAGAGATAGTATTCAAACAGTGCATCCTGAAAACTTTCTCATTTATCCATTGTCCATTATAATCAGGCAGGACGTATACAGGCATAAAACGGTGGTTCCTGGCACTGTGTGCCTTGTTTTGTATTTACGGTCTAAAAACAAGGTTAACGAAAAGCATGTGACAAGCTCATAGAAATTAGCACGCTCAGCGCAATAAATGTTTGTACTACTCTTCTGACTCGATCCAGCTGCTGAATTTCGAACGAAAAAGTTTCTTGAAGCTGTAACATTCATCGTGTTTATTTTGTGTTAAGTTGCAAATGCAATGGATGTCTACACACCAAAGACTAAAGACCTAAAACCGAATACCTCCGGAAGACCCGGATGTAAGCTTATAATATTTCTTTTATTCCAGCACACGAAATCAGTTTAAGTAACATCTACTGACCAAAAAAAAATTGAAGGTCGAGATGTATGTTGAACATTTGAGAACCAGTAATTCCAACCATAGTTTACCCTGGCTTGTTCAATTACCTCTCTATTCACCGATTTCTTTGGACGCGCACGGCGAATGAAATCAAACTTAAGGTTTCTTTAACATTTTCAGAGGTTACTTTGTGGCAAGATCATGCCAAATCTAGTATATCTTAGAGAATATACCCGATGGTAATAATTCATAATATTTCAGGTATTTAAGGTTACTTCCCACCTTCGCGGGTGTCCTTCGGGGGAAAAATTCATTAGGCGTGTTGATTTTACTAAAATCCTAGCAAATTATATATCAGAAGAAAGCTAAATAACTGCAGTTTACGATGAAAATATAATTTAAGCGACTTTCCGTTTAAATAAGTGTCAAGAGCTAGTAAGGCGTGAAACGACCGAAGGTTTTTCTTTTGAATTTATCGGGTATCGGATGCTGCAGCACGAGCAAAGTGGTTGCACAGTCTCATTCACAAGTAGTGTGTTGGGCTTTTTCGATATTGTGATTGGTTGTTTAGATATCGGCATCTAAAGCCGGAGTAGTTTAAAATATGGGAGGTGTGTTGCGTAAATGGACGCCACTGGACAAATATGTTAAATATCAAAATTTTCCGACATTCTTTTGTTTGTCATTAGTGCTAGAATGTTTTGGCGAAATTTGACGAAAATCGGTCAAATCGACACATCCTAAAAATTCGCTCAGCGTTGTTGTATTCTTCCCAAAATCTAATACGAGATTTTAGCTCATAAAGATTTCCAAACAACTCACGCCGCCCCAATAGGTTATCTCGCCTCCTGAAACCTCAAACCAATAGGACAGCGGGACCTCCTGGCGTCAATGACGATGGATCAAGATTTGCCGGGAAAAGTAACCCATTACAAACACCTTTTTTTATCTTAATCGCCCAGTGGAGCGTTGAGGAGGACGAAACAATAATGGGCGAAGTTGCTAAAGGCAAAGGAAAAACCCGCGCCAAAAATGGAAAAACCGGAAAATGTGCTGAGGAGCAAGACAACGAACCGACATACAGCTTTCAAAATTACGATTCGAGGTGATTGTTAATGTTTTGGTATCAAGGCTGATCAGTACTTGCATAAAGAAAAGGAAACTTCGTTTTTAATATTATGTATGGCAAAGTTTAGTTTGACGGTGACTTCTTTCCGCCAGTACAAGTCGCTTTCACAAAGGAATTTTTTCATTTTGATAGAATGGTACACTTTCTTTCTTCCTTGGGCCTGTATTTTATTTGATAATTTGTTGATGTCAGTTTGAGTGAAACCAGATGCAACCATCACGTACAAGTTACATAGTTCATCTTGTGCTTCGTGGCTTCCAGTTCTTGTGATTTCCATAAGTCAATTAGCTCACCGTATTTCCTCGAATACAAGCGCCCGTGCGCTTATTTAAAATTCCGGGCAAATAGAGGGAAGCTTATTGGAAGGAAGGCGCTTAGTAAGTAAGTGCGGCGATAGGACAAAAATTAAATGAACAGACAACATACATAAAGGAACTCTGCAAGCATACGGTAAAACATTTCCTTTTAAAGAATAACGACGAGCTATATGCCCTTGTAAACGGCAGTCATGTCATTCCCCATTTGAGACCTCTAGCTGCAAACCTTAAACAGCATTGATGATCATGACTCTCGAGTATTCGGCAAGTTTTCCTATCGCCATTCTAAATTCGAAGCAGTAAGAAGTTATTTCAATCTGGCATTAAACTTGTTCAACGTGTTTCAGCCAGATGCTGTCTTAGCTATTGCAGCTACTCATAATAAATTGGGTAATGCACACAGTAAGCTGGGCGAACTAGAGAAGGCGGTACATCACTATAATCGCGCATTGACCATCTACATGGAAAGATTTGGACCTGGGCATAACGGCGTCGCGAAGTCTTGCAACAACGTTGGTTCTGTCCACGACGAACTTGGAGACTTGGAAAAAGCAAAAGGTTACCTTCACCGTGCACTGGACATTCGTCTGAAAAACTACAGAATAAATCACCTAAAACTTACCACTACTTATAATCACATGGGAAATGTACATAAAAAGCTGGGTGACCTGAAGCAAGCAGAACATTATCATAATTACGCACTGTCCATTAGGCTGAAAGAGCTCGGGCCGGAGCATGTTGATGTCGTCATTTCTTGTAATAACCTGGGTCGGGTACACCATAACCAGGGTAACCTGGCGAAGGCAAGACATTATTATAATCGTTCACGGGTCATATTTTTGAAAGAGCTTGGACCTGACCATGTTCATGTGGCAACTAGTTACAGCAACTTCGGTCAGGTGCACCGTGAGCTCGGTAACCTGGGTCAAGTACACCATAACTAGGGTAACCTAAAGAAGGCAGGAGATTACGATAATCGTGCACGGGCCATATTTTTGAAAAAGCTTGGACCTGACCATGTTCATGTGGCAACTGCTTACAGCAGTCTGGGTCAGGTACAGCGTGAGCTCAGTAACCTGGATCGTGCGGAAGATTATTATCATCGTGCATTCGTCAGTCTACATAAAACGGACCTCAGATCTGGGCATGTTGACGTTGCAAACTTTCATAATAACCTGAATGCCCCTACTGAAAGAGTCTAGAGGACTGGATGGCCTGAATCTTGGAAAAGACTACGGTGAATGTGCGCTGGCATCTCACCTAAAAGCAGGGGATCAATATCAGTATCTAGGCAACTGCCCACCTACCCTTCCCCTAACCCAACATTAACCTAAACTTGTTGTTATTATTTATGGTGCGCGTCTTCGGTATACGTCTATAATCAAAAGCGCATTACAATAATAATAATAATAATAATAATAATAATAATAATAATAATAAGATATTAATAACTTAATAAAACTATATTTACAATATATACATGTGTTCCAAAAATATGCCTTTAAAATCTCAACAAAATGCCTTGGAAAACAAATAAGTCTTAAGTAAAATTTTTAAAGAATCAATGTCTTTATCCTGCCTTATTGGCAAAGGAAGGCCGTTCCATAGGACTGGGGCCGTCACCGCGTAACACAACGCGTGACGCTTTCATGAATTAACTCTTAGGCGTCCGAGAATAATCTTTCCCTTTTTTCTCGAGACGTGAGCGAAGGACGCCTGTGAGCAAACTGGCATTTTTCGTTTGTGACTGACTTCACGCTAAGGTAACTAAATCCTCGGCAGCCATGAATTTGTTGAGGACAGAACGTAGTTCAACAGAAAACCAATATGCTTTCGCAGCTCCTCCACATCATGCAGGGTTAACCTTCGGAATATTGCATGCGAAGCAAATCTTCTCAGGTTCGACCTCCTGCTTTGGATCAATATCAGTATCTAGGCAACCGCCCACCTACCCCTCCCCTAACTCAACAACAGTCAATTGACAACAAGTTTAGGTAAATGTTGGGTTAGGGGAAGGGTAGGTGGGCAGTTGCCCAGATACTGATATTGATCCGTCCACATTATGTGCCCATTTCACATATTTGATACCCCGGCACCACTAAACAAAATCACTCCAAAACAGATCGATTAAGAGACAGTGGAAGCTTACTAATTTCAAAACTTATAAGTGCAAATTTTAAATAAATTAAATAGAAGTCATTCAAGACATACATGTACATAAATCTTCGAAAGTTCCCGAAAAACTCAAGAAACATTAAGGATTGACATTAAAGACATTGACCTGCACTTGTATAGTTCAAATCCTTTAGCTCTTGAGTTCAGAAGAATTTGAAATTCTGTTGTTATAGAAACATGAAATTCGAAAATGGAGTAACAAGAAACTTTAAAATAACATTCTTTATCCAAAGTTCACACTAAGAGCCCTTTCTCGTATTTGATACCCCGGCACCACTTACCAAAATCAGGCCAAAACAAAACAATTAAGAGACAGTGGAGGGTAACTAATTTGAAAACTTAGTAGTGAAAAATTTCAATCAATTTATTCAGTGGAAGTCATTCAAAACATACATGTACAAAAACATACGAAAGTTCTCGGAAAACTCATGAAACGTTAAGATTTTCACCGTCAGTTATCGCCAGAGTGTTTGCAAAAAAAAAAGGCCTGGACATTGAGACACTGAACTGCACTTGTATAGTTCACCTCCTTTAGCTATTGACTTAAAATAATAAGTAGAGTGATCAATTTATTCCCCTTGTTTCGACGCAACCTTTGTTTCATCAATCTCTGAATCATCTTTCTGTATTTCATTCTTGATAACTGGATCTTACTTCGGGTTGCGTCGAAGGATCTGAAAATTTCTTTCACGTTGCGTCTTCTGTCTCATTTTAAGAGCGAGAAATCACTAATTGCTTGCAAGGCGAGCTAAATGACATCTTTTCGATTGCAGCTCAGAGCACCGTATCGATCTCTTACTCATAACAATACTTGTAAAAACTTACCCTTAGGCGGTGGGGTGTCACTACGGATGATCATATTGACAAAACAACTTGTTGACGCGAAATGTCTCTATGCTGAATTACTCAAGAATCTCTTGAAACGGTGGGTATCATTCATCATTTGTCGTACCTGTTGTACGCTTAATTCGTAGTATTCTTCAGCCGAATCTTGATCCCGAAGACTCAAATGTGTCATTTGAGACCAAAGCCCTTCATTTCTTTGTGCTGTTTACTTACCGTCAAGTCACGACATCAAATTGAACTAATTTGACTGATTTCGGCCTAGGACAAAATGTTGAAGTCCTTACAACCTCTAAATCCTTGTTATGATATCAGCGCACAGCTGTACTTCTAATTTATTATCACGGAATAGACCCTAAGCAATTGAAAATCGAGCAGACTTCATTGTTATTCCAGAAGGTCACAGTGGAATTCTACTCTTCGTGGTTACTCTCCTAATACGATTTCTGATCATGCGTGCGACACTCTGTAACACTTATTTCGTACCTTCGGAGTTTCCTGTTAACGGTTCTTAAAAGTACAAGTTATCATAAATTTGATAGTAGGAAAACCAAAGTTTCGCTACGGTCCACTTATCTATAGCTATCCTGTCCAGACGCCTTTTCAATAATACGATGCATTCGAAACAAAAGGGAATTTTTATTTTCCGAATGCTTTCGCTTTCCATTCTCTCAGACACCTGTAATCGAGGAAAACATAGTCGAAACTATCAAAATATATGAAACCTAGTAATTCTTGGAGATTCTGGATAATACGAGAGTACTGAATTGAAAACGGTTAAAAGTATTAAATTACTAGAAGAAACCGCCTAATTAAAGCTTTCAAATACTACAAAGAGGGAACGAAGGTTTCGATATGGTTACCACTTCTGTTATTCGAGACACAAGGGAATTTTCCCTTCAAAACCTTTCGTTTTGGGCTTGCTTAGTCATCCACACTGATATTCCTATTATAAGCACTTAGAACACTTAAAACAGCGATAATTATAGAACAAAAGAATTTGTTATTCTGTTGCTATAGAAACATTAAATTCGAAAACGGATTAACAAGAAACTTTAATATTCGTTATCTAAAAGTTCACATTATGAGCCCTTTCTCGTATTTGATACCCCGGCACCTCTTACCAAAATCACGCCAAAACAGGTCAATTAAGAGACAGTGGTTGCTAACTAATTTCAAAAATTATTAATGAAAAATTTCAATCAATTCAGTAGAAGTTATTCAAGACATACACGTTCGTAAACATACGAATGTTCTCGAAAAACTCAAGAAACATTTCAGATTTTCACTACCAGTTACCCCCAGAGTATTGGCGAAGAAACAAGGCCCGGACATTGAGACACTAAACTACTCTTGTATGGTTCAACTCATTTAGCTCTTGAGTTAAAATACCGTGTAAAGTAGAATAAGTTATTTCCCCTAGTTACGGCGCAACCTTTTTTTCATCAATCTTCGAGTCATCTTCCTGAATTTCATTCTCGATAACTACAGATCTTACGTCGAGTTGTATCGAAAGATTTGAAAATTTCTTTCACGTTGCGTCTACTGTCTCATTTTAAGAGCTAGAAATCAGTATTTGCAAGCCAGGCGAGCTACATGACGTCGTTTCGATTGCGGCTCAGAGAACCGTATCGATCTGTTCTTCCTAACAATACTCGTAATAACTTACCCTTAGGCGGTGGGGTGTCACTACGGATGATCATTTTGACAAAACAACTTGTTACCGCGAAATCCATCTCTCTGAATGCTGAATTATTCAAGAATCTCTTAAACGGTGGGTATCATTCATTATTTGTCGTACCTGTTGTAAGCTTAATTCACAGTATTCTTCAGCCGAATCTTGATCTCGAAGATCCAAGTGTGTCATTTGAGACCAAAGCCCTTTGTTTCTTTGTGCTGTTTACGTACCGTCAAGTCACGAAATCAAATTGCATTAATTTGATTGATTTCGGACGAAATGTTAAAGTCCTTACAACTGCTAAATCCTTGTTATATCAGCACACAGTTTTATTCTTACTTATTATCACGGAATGTATCTTAAGCTACTGAATTCGAGCAGACTTCATTGTTATTCCAGAAGGTCACAGTGGAATCGTGGTTTGACAGCCATAATTTGATCACTAGGAAAGTCTTTCTCGCCGAAAAGAACAAACCAAACCAAAAGAAACTGTATAAACCATGTTGAGGTCCAGGTGTAGACAACATTTACTCGTTAAAAAACATTTAATCGAGATAAACTATCAACAAAGCCAAAACCTCGAGCCAAGTTGACCTTCGTTGACTAGTTACTCTCCAAATACAATTTCAATGATGCGTGCGACACTCTGTAACACTTATTTCGTACCTTTGGAGTTTCCAGCGAACAGTTCTCAAAAGTACAAGTTATCATAAATATAGTAGTAAGGGAACGAAATTTTCGCTACGGTCCACTTATCTGTCCTGTCCAGACGCCCCTTCAATAATCCGATGCATTCGAAACAAAAGAAGGGAATTTTCCCTTTGACGATGCTTTCGCTTTCCATTCTTTGAGACACCTGTAAAAAAATCATTACCGAAACCAACGAAATAACCGAAACCTAGTAGAGTTTGGAGATTCTAGATAATGCGAGTGTATTGAATTGAAAACGGCAAAAAGTATTAAATAACAAGAAGAAAGGTGCCGGGAAGTGCCTGCTTTAAGCTTTTAAATACTATAGTAAGGGAACGAAGCCTTCAATACGGTCACCCCATCTGTCATTCGAGACACAAGGGAATTTTCCCTTCAAAAGCCTTCGTTGTGGGCTTGCTTTGCCGTCCACACTGTTATTCCTGTTACAAGCACTTAAAACACTTAAAACAGCCGTAATTATAAAACAGAAGAATTTGAAATTCTTTTGTTATAGAAACATGAAATTCGAAAATGGAGTAACAAGAAAGTTTAAAGAACATTCGTTATCCAAAGTTCACGTTATGAGCGCTTTCTCGTATTTGATACCCCGGCACCACTTACCAAAATCACGCCAAAACAGATCAATTAAGAGACAGTAGAAGCTAACTAATTTCAAGACTCATCAGTGAAAAATTTCAATCAATATATTCAGTGGAAGTCATTCAAAACATACATGTACATAAACATACGAAAGTTCTCAAAAAACTCATGAAACATGAAGATTTTCACCGTTAGTTATCGCCAGAGTGTTTGCAAAAAAATGAGGCCCGGACATTGAGACACTGAACTGCACTTGTATGGTTCAACTCCTTTAGCTCTTAAGTTAAAATAATGAGTAAAGTAAACAATTTATTTCCCCGAGTTTCCACGCAACCTTTGTTTCATCAATCTTCGAGTCATCTTCCTGAATTTCATTCTCGATCACTACAGATATTACGTCGAGTTGCGTCGAAAGATTTCAAAATATCTTTCACGTTGCGTCTACTGTCTCATTTTAAGAGCTAGAAATCAGTAATTGCAAGCCAGGCAAGCTACATGACGGGGTTTCGATTGCGGTTCAGAGAACCGTATCGATCTGTTACTCATAACAATACTTGTAAAAACTCACCCTTAGGCAGTGGGGTGTCATAACGGATGATCATTTTGACAAAACAACTTGTTGACGCGTAATAAATGTCTCTGTGCTAAATTATTCAAAAATCTCTTAAAACGGTGGGTATCATTCATTATTTGTCCTTTTTTGTTGGTAGTTCAAATTATAGTATTTTTCAGACGAATCTTGATCCCGAAGACTCAAACGTGTCAGTTGAGACCAAACCCTTCATTTCTTTGTACTGTTTACGTGCCGTCAAGTTACGAAATCTAATTGAATTAATTTTACTGATTTCGGCCTAGGACAAAATGTTAAAGTCCTTACAACCACTAAATCCTTGCTATGATATCAGTGCACAACTGTACTTTTTACTTATTATCATGGAATGTATCTTAAGCTACTGAAATCGAGCAGACTTCATTGTTAATCCAGAAGGTCACAGTGGAATTCTACTCTTCGTAGTTTGACAAACATAATTCGATCACTAGAAAGTCTTTTACGCTGAAAAGAACAAAGCAAATGAGAAGAAACTATATATACTATGTTGAGGTCCAGGTGTAGACAGCATTTACTCGTTAAAAAACATTTGATCCCGGTAAACTCTCAACAGAGCCAAAACTTCGAGCCAATTTGACCTTCGTTTACCATTTACTCTCCAAATACGATCTCTGATGATGCGTGCGACACTCTGTAACATTTATTTTGTACCTTTGGAGTTTCCTATTCACAGTTCTCAAAAGTGCAAGTTATCATAAATTTGGTAGTAAGGAAACCAAAAGTTTCACTACGGTCCACTTATCTATAGCTATCCTGTCCAGACGCCTTTTCAGTAAAACGATGCATTCGAAACAAAAGGGAATTTTCATTTTCCGAATGCTTTCGCTTTCCATTCTTTCAGACACCTGTAATCGAGGCAAACACAACCGAAACTACCGAAATATCCGAAACCTGGTAATTTTTGGAGATTCTAGGTAACACGAGTGTACTGAGTTAAAAACGGTCAAAAGTATTAAATTACTGGAAGAAACCGCCTACTTAAGGCTTTCAAATACTAAAATGAGGGAACAAAGGTTTCGATACGGTCACGGGAATTTTCCCTTTAAAAACTTTCGTTTTGGGCTTGCTTTACCATCCACACTGGTATTCCTGTCATAAGTACTTAGAACACTTAAAACAGCGATCATTATAGAACAGAAGAATTGGATATTATGTTGCTATAGAAGCATGAAATTCAAAAACGGATTAACAAGAAACTTTAATATAATACTCGTTATCTAAAGTTCATATTATGAGCCTTATTTAGTATTTGATACCCACCACTTACAAAAATCACGCCAAAACAGTTTCAATTAAGAGATAGTGGAAGCTAACTGATTTTAAAACTTATCAGTGAAAAGTGTTAATCAATTAAGTAGAAGTCATTCAAAACATACATGCACATAATATTCGAAAGTTCTCGAAAAACTCAAGAAACATTTCGAATTTTCACCATCAGGTACCCCAAGAGTATTGGCGAAGAAGTAAGGCCCGGACATTGACACATTGAACTGCACTTGTATGGTTCAATTCCTTTAGCTCTTGAGTTAAATAATGCGTAAAGTACAATAAGTTATTTCTCCTAGTTACTACGCAACCTTTGTTTCATCAATCTCCGAGCTATCTTCCTGAATTTCATCCTCGAGAAGTATAGATCTTACGTCGAGTTGCGTCGAAACATTTGAAAATTTCTTTCAAGTGGCGTCCACTGTCTCATTTTAAGAGCTAGAAGTCAATAATTGCTAGCCAGGCGAGCTACATGACGTCGTTTCGATTGGGGCTCAACACGCAATTACCAATTAATTGTTAAAATACCAAAATTTGATGTAAGAGTGCATAACTTTTTTATTAATACTGATAATAGTCATTGGACCAGTTAATTTCGTCCATGTTTGTTTTCAATGTGGACCTCTCAAACTGGCCACTCAAGAAGTTTATTTTTCATTTTGATAGGCTGGCATTGACTAAATATTTTATTTTTATTGGCTGATGGCTTAAAGTGCCTAATTTCTATTGGCTGCTTAACTGTCCAATTTGGCCTTTGCAGTTACAAATACTTGAAATCGGACAGGTGAAAATGGACAGAGGACTTGAAATAGTCAATTAAGCCACAAATGAGGACTGATAAGAACCACTCATATTCAAACATTTCTAAAAACTGAGA
The DNA here is from genome assembly GCF_964200805.1 of Pocillopora damicornis. Taxonomy (NCBI): domain Eukaryota; kingdom Metazoa; phylum Cnidaria; class Anthozoa; order Scleractinia; family Pocilloporidae; genus Pocillopora; species Pocillopora damicornis. The sequence continues at coordinate 2,297,073 of NC_142678.1, forward strand.
AAACATATAGTCTGAACTCGCTAATATAAATCAATTGGTCTCTACTAAGGCCCTTTCAAACGTGAATATCGTCATGGCGATGGAATACAGCAAAGAGCAGCTCAACTACTACAGGATTTGTTACGTTGTTACTGATGTATTAACTGGTGGTCTGCGAATAATCTTCAAACAAGAATGGGACAATCGCTACGGTGCAACAACGTCAGGGGAATGGAAGGATGAACCAAGAAATGGAGTGGACTTTAAAAACAAGGAATCTGCTCAGAACCAAAAGAGAAATGCGCATCTCCTTACAACCATGATTGGTGGAAACAGAGCAGAATGGGATTGTACGATGCTTTTCTATGCTATTCTTTACTCAGATTGTATTCACAGCCTCAGCCCAGTTGTCAGATCAAATGTCGATGCCCTCAGAAAGTTTCGAAATGAAGATTTTGCGCACATGTCGGAAGGAAACCTTTCAGACCTGCAGTTTCAAAACATCATTGGCAAAGTTGACACTGCATTTCAAGCGCTCAGTCTTCCCACAGTAAAAATTCAAGAGATTAAAAATCAAACGAGCTTTCCCACGGAGGAACTGAAAGATGTCTTGAAAATGGTTGACGATCTTAAGCAGGAACTTCAGGAGAAAGAGCACGAAAGACAGGTCCTTAAAAATCAGTTAAACAATGATATCTCCTCCTTCTGTGTCCTCCCTCCTAAACCCTCACATGACGTAACAAGTCGCGACCGAGAGGTGGCCGAAATAATGCAACAGCTTAGAGAACTTAAAACAGCAAATAAAGACAGGTTAAGTTACCTTTACATTTCCGGAAATCCTGGAAGTGGAAAGTCTCAACTAGCGGGTCTTGTGACTGAACGATTCTACAGAGAAATTAAAGATCTTCCGGATGGTACCTCATTTGTGATGACGATAAATGGTGAAAGTCCAGATACTGTGCTACAATCATATGTGGCTTTTTCACGGCGTCTTAAGTGTCCCGAGTACGCGGTGACAACCACCCTCCATTCAGAGGACTTGACAACAAATGAGAAAATCACCAATCTTAGGGCATTGATCGGAACGAAAATTGGGCTTTATACATCGTGGCTGCTCGTAGTTGATAATGTCGCGAGTCTATCACATGTGCATGTCCATCTACCCGAAGCCGAAAATGAGATGTGGGCAAGAGGCCAGTTGCTTATCACAACTCAAGACAGTGGGTCAATTCCTCAAGCAAGTTCCTTCAACAAACACATCTCAATAAGCAACGGAATGAATCTTGATGATGTCAGTTGTTTATTGGAAAAGCTCTCAGGAATCACGGACAAAGAGATGGAAATCAAAGTTGCTCAGGCGTTGGACTACCAGCCTCTCGCCTTGGCAAGTGCCGCCACTTATGTCAGAGAAGTTCGACAGACATCTAACTTTGGCTGGAAAGACTATCTTGCAAAACTTGAAACAGGCCAAAGAAATGCAATGGAGACATTTCTTTCCGAAGTCAACCCAAGCTATGCAAAGTCCATGACCACAGCAACAACACTGGCCGTAGAAACAGCTATGGAATCCGACAAAATTATGCATCACGCCTTTAATTTCCTGTCCCTGTGTGCACCACAACCATTAAGTCTTAACATCATTGAGGACTTTATCACAAGTGTGGATAAAGAAATTCAAGACAAAGAGATGATTCGTTTGAAGATACAAAGGTGCTCCCTGGTGATGTTTGAAAGCAACGAAACTGACGTTTACATTCGTGTGCATCAGGTTGTACATAATTCCATTAAGACTTTGGCTGCAGCTCATTCGGATGATAAACACAACGAGGTCGTCAGTGGAGTGATTGGATCATTCAGTCGTTTTGTAAAAAAATATCTATCAAGGGACAACGACGAGTTCTATGCTCTAATAAACAGCAGACATGTTACTCATTTGATAAATTTAGCCCCAGAACTTGAGAGAAGTTTTTCTAAGAAGGTTATTTCTCAAGTCGACCAAGGTGGCTTTTTGATCAAGAACCATGCGATGGACCTCTATAGAATGAGTAAATTTTGCTCTATGCATTGTGAATACGAAACTTCAAGACGTTTCATCGATATGGCATTAGACTTATCCATTGTCAACGAGCACGACCTTAGCTTAGATACTGCAATTATCTACAGACAGATGGGTAACGTGCACGAAAAGCTGGGTGACCTGAGCCAGGCAAAGGATTATCATGATCGTGCACTGGCCATTTTTTTGGAAAAACCTGGCCCTGACCATGTTCACGTTGCAAATTCTTACAATAGCCTGGGTATTCTACACGGAGAGCTGGGTGACCTGAGTCAGGCAAAGAATTATCATGATCGTGCACTGGCCATTTTTTTGGAAAAACTTGGACCTGACCATGTTCACGTTGCAAGTTCTTACAATAGCCTGGGTATTCTACACGGAGAGCTGGGTGACCTGAGTCAGGCAAAGAATTATCATGATCGTGCATTGGCCATTTTTTTGGAAAAGCTTGGACCTGACCATGTAGACGTTGCAAGTTCTTACAATTGCCTGGGTATTGTACACGATGAGCTGGGTGACCTGGGTCAGGCAAAGGATTATCATGATCGTGCACTGGCCATTTTTTTGAAAAAGCTTGGACCTGACCATGTTCACGTTGCAAGTTCTTACAATTGCCTGGGTATTGTACACGATGAGCTGGGTGACCTGGGTCAGGCAAAGGATTATCATGATCTTGCACTGGCCATTTTTTTGAAAAAGCTTGGACCTGACCATGTTCACGTTGCAAGTTCTTACAATTGCCTGGGTATTGTACACGGAGAGCTGGGTGACCTGAGTCAGGCAAAGGATTATCATGATCGTGCACTGGCCATTTTTTGGAAAAAGCTTGGACCTGACCATGTTGACATTGCAAATTCTTACCGTAACCTGGGTATTGTACACAAAAAGCTGGGTGACGTGAGTCAGGCAAAGGATTATCATGATCGAGCACTGGCCATTTTTTTGAAAAAGCTTGGACCTGACCATGTTCACGTTGCAAGTTCTTACAATAGCCTGGGTACTGTACACGCTAAGCTAGGTGACCTGAATCAGGCAAAGAATTATCATGATCGTGCACTGGCCATTCGTTTGAAAACGCTTGAACATGACCATGCTCATCTTGCAAATTCTTACAATAAACTGGGTATTGTACACAAAAAGCTGGGTGACCTTAGTAAGGCAAAGGATTATCATAATCGTGCACTGGCTATTCTTTTGAAAAAGCTTGGACCTGACCATGTTCACGTTGCAAGTTCTTATCGTAACCTGGGTATTGTACACAAAAAGCTGGGTGACCTGAGTCAGGCAAAGGATTATCATGATCATGCACTGGACATTCTTTTGAAAAAGCTTGGACCTGACCATGTTCACGTTGCAAGTTCTTACCGTAACCTGGGTATTGTACACAAAAAGCTGGGTAACCTGAGTCAGGCAAAGGATTATCATGATCGTGCACTGGCCATTACTTTGAAAAAGCTTGGACCTGACCATGTTCACGTTGCAAATTCTTACAATAGCCTGCGTATTGTACACAAAAAGCTGGGTAACCTGAGGCAGGCAAAGGATTATCATCATCGTGCACGGGCCATTCGTCGGAAAAAGCTTTGACCTGATCACATTAAGGTCACAGCTGCTTGCAATGACTCGGGGCTTGCGCGCGTATACCGTTTTATTAATACTGCTGCAGGTACGTTTCGCTCTCCTTCTTCACCTTCACTGCCGGTCTCGAATTCATTGTCAATAATCTCCTCTGCATCCTCCGTCTCTTCATTCTCGTCTTCCCATACTGCATCGTCTTCTGAGCCGTCTAGTGCATTCGCAATTCCACAGGATTTGAATGACTTCTCAGTTAAATCGTGAGGAATTCCGTTCCAGGCGCGATTGATCCAGGTCAACACCAGTTCTTTGCTCGGTGCTCTCTTCTTTCCAGATGGGGTATACGTGAACGGGCCATTTACCATCCATGTTTCATGCAGCATTCGGAGTTTGGCTTTCAAAGGCTTGTTTATGCACTTGTCTAGGAGCTGCAAAACTGACGTCAGGCCACCGGAAATAACAGCAACATCAACAGTTCGTCTCGCACTGTTCGGTTGCCCGTAAACTCGAGGGTTCTTGTGGCTGGCAGCTCATATCGCATGGGAGTTTCGTCCGTGTTGAGGATGTGGCTTAACTGGTAGTCATGCCGTCTCCGGGTCCTCAACACAAACCGATGGAATTCGACGATCTTCTCCACCATGTTGCTGGTAGTTTTACAAGACATAAGACATGCTTATAAAGCTTAAACTGGATCAATTAGTATTCATAGCTTTAGAAAGTAACACTGTTTCCTAAGAAGGTAAATTGTATTCACGGTTGCTAGATCTCTTTTATAGGTGTGATTTTTTTTTCGCTTTGTTCGTGCAAATGTGTGACTTTTTTGCCTTTTGTTAAAAAAAGATGACATGACTAAATTAGGAACTTTGAAAACACCATTGTTTTGAAAGTGAAGATAGTGAAAAAGTCCAAAGTTGAGGTTGCGTCTTATAACCGGGTATTTTGGCAAAATTTTCGGTTTAACAACTTGAAAGAAACGAGTTAAAAAATTTAGGGTGCGTCTTATAACCGAGTGCGCCTTATAACTGCCCATGTCGGTTACCCGCGATTTGAGGACGATTGGAGACGATTTAGGAAAGAGAGTAAATAGAAAATAATAGAAACCTTTGTTATTGCTGCCTTTCCTAAGGGGCAGCAAGCCGTTTTGTTGGTTTCGATTTCAGTCGGAGCATTTTGTATGGACCTTGCATGGAGTAATCCCTTCCTTAAAATGCTTATGCGTGCCAAGTCTGCCGGCTTCTTAATTTTCGCTCTCATGAAAGATGCTCGTTGTAAACCTGCTACAAATTCTTACGCCCCACATGTAATTCTGACGCCGTGACTTCTCAATTCCTTTTCTCTCCCCTTCTTCCCAAAGAAAAGCATTCTGGGTAATCTCGTTCTCACAATCGTCTTTCTACTTTCCATGAGGACCCTAGAAACGAGGCTCCTTGAAGGCATATTCTTTGAGGTGACGTTTGTCTATCAAACTTAACATGTGGCCGTTTTGA
>NC_142678.1:2307169-2357169 GCF_964200805.1 Pocillopora damicornis
TTACAGCATTTTTATACTTATTAGACGAGAAACTGATCCTTAATTTCTTTTTTGATGTGCCTAATCCTTCGCCTTTCAGGAACAAATAAATCTGATGTAAATTGAATAGTTACAGCGGTTGAAAAACAATTTCGATTACATACGTTCAATGGAATAGCAACGGGAACTCAAAATTTCTTCCATCCATTTTTACACATTTCTGTATAGCTGTGTATATCTCTGTTAAGCAGTGTATGGCTCTGTATAGCTGTGCATAGCCCTGTATAGCCCTGTATAGCCCTGTATAGGTGTGTATAGCTCTGTTTAGCTGCGTATTGTGTGTATAACTGTGTATAGACCTGTATGGCTATGCATAGCCCTGTATAGCTGTGCAGAGCTCTGTTTATCTGTATATAGCTCTGTATAGCTGTGCATAGCCCTGTATAGTCGTGTATAGCTGTGTATAGCCCTGTATAGCCCTGTGTAGCACTGTATGGCAGTGTTGATTGCGTTTAGCCCTGTATAGCTGTGTATAGCTCTGTATAGCTGTGTATAGCCCTGTATATCTGTGTATAGCCCTGTACAGCTATGTATAGCCCTTTATAGCTGTGTATAGCTCTATATAGCTGTGTTTAGCCCTGAATAGCTGTGTATAGCCCTGTCTAGCTATGTATAGCCCTGTATAGCTGTGTATAGCCCTGTATAGCTGTGTATCGCCCTGTATAGCTGTGTTTAACCCTGTATAGCTGTGTATAGCTCTGTTTAGCTGTGTTTAGCCCTGTATAGCTGTGTATAGCCCTTTATAGCGGAGTATAGCTCTAAATAGCTGTATGTAGCCCTGTATAGCTTTGTATAGCCCTGTATAGCTCTGTATAGCCCTGTATAGCCCTGTATAGCTCTGTATGGCTTTCTATAACCGTATATAGCTGTGTATAGCCCTGTATAGCTGTGTATAACCCTGTATAGCTGTGTATAGCCCTGTATAGCTTTGTATAGCCCTGTATAGCTCTGTATAGTTGTGTTTATCCCTGTATAGTTGTGTTTAGCCCTGTATAACTGTGTATAGCCCTGTATAGCTGATTATAGCTCTGTATAGCTTTTTATAGCCCTGTATAGCTGTGTATAGCCCTGTATAGCTCTGTATAGCTGCGTTTAGCCCTGTATAGTTGTGTATAGCCCTGTATAGCTGTGTATAGCTCTGTATAACCGTGTATAGCTGTGCATAGCCCTGTATAGCAGTGTATAGCCCCGTATAGCTGTGTATACTTTGTATAGCTGTGTATAGCCCTGTAAGCCTGTGTTTAGCCCTGTATAGCTATGTATAGCCCTGTATAGCTATGTATAGCCCTGTATAGCCGTGTATAGCCCTGTATAGCTGTGTATAGCCCTGTATAGCTTTGTATAGCTCTGCATAGCTGTGTATAGCCCTGTATAGCTGTGAAAAGCCCTGTATAGCTGTGTATTGCCCTGTATAGCTGTGTATAGCCCTGTATAGCTTTGTATAGCCGTGTATAGCTCTGTATAGCCTTGTATAGCTGTGTGTAGCTATGTATAGCTGTGTATAGCCTTGTATAGCTGTGCATAGCTCTGTATAGCTACGTATACTTTTGTATAGCTGCGTTTAGCCTTTTATAGCGCTTTAGAACTTTGTATGTATAGTCTTTGTGCTGTATGTGTGTGTAGGGTATTGTATGTAAAGTATAGGACATAATGTGTATTGAGGACATAATAACTGCCCATACATGACGTAGCTACCACAAATGTAAAGACGTGTCTACGAAGAAAAAATATAACCATGACGAAATGAATGGAATTATTCTAGAATTTGGCCGAGTTCAGCGATAAATCAACCGGTATATAAAACGGGAACTGGTTTAAAGATCCAAATTTTGTTTGAAAGATGGATAACGATGTTCTTACCACGCTAAAGATCTTGATTATTGGAGAAAGCGGCGTTGGAAAATCCAGGTACAAAAATCGTTTCGGAGTTAATGGCTTCCGAATTCGAAATATGTGGCAGTAACGAACGTGTATCACAACAGAGGATTATTGTGAATAGACTTAAAGTCACACGCTCTAAGTTTTAAATCAATTCATTTTTAAAAGTTCTTCCATGTAGATTTGTTCTCGAATCGTTTTGCTGTTGTCTTTCATGTGACAATTCGCTGTTGATCTCAAACGCACAAATCGGTGTCCTTGTCGTTATTGTGAATTCCTTTATTTAATGCTCTCTTCTTCTATTCACAGCCTGCTTCTAAGATTCACTGATGACACATTTGACCCTGACATTGGATCCACCATAGGTAAGAGTTAAAAAGAAATGAGACTCTGAAATCTTCACGACACTGAGTCATTTTGAAAAATCCAGTTGTTGTGGTTTCAGTTCAGTCATACAGGGCTGTATTTTGGCTTTTGTTTACACCTTGCCTCACATAATTCTTGGAAAAAAATAAGTGAAACACAAAGACAACCCGTCTGCCATTTCACAATACCTTAACCCTTTAACTCCTAAGAGTGATTGACATCTAATTTCTCCTTACAATATCACCTCTGAATAAAACATTAAGGTCACAAGAATGATTGTAAATTAAAGAAACTCTTGATTGTGAAGCAAATTCTCCTTATCAGCACCTTAGGAAATGTTTAGAGTACAGTATGGAGAATATAGATATCCATGTTAGGTTGCAAAGGTTTAATTACAATTTTTTGCACTTTGTACTCTTTCATCATTTCCTTTTAGGGATAGGAATCAGTTGTTCCTTTGAAGTCTTTTCATGGTTGTAGTTACACTCTGTAGTCAACTCTCTCATAAACAGACACCTTGAGGAATTGAGAGAAAAGTGTCTGTTAGTAGAGCTGTCTGCCTATTAGCATAAATCGCATAAGTGGACACCAAAGAAATATAGGGTTGATATCTGCTTACAGGAGAGTTCATAAGCTGGTGTTAACTGCACTTTTTTTGGCCAAATGGAGATTTGACGAAACAGATGCCCACTGTTCTATTGCCCTGTTAAAGGAGATATTTTTTGTTGATTTGAAAATTATTTTATTGCCAAGAGTCAATTAATATGCATGGGGTGTCCACTTTCAAGAGAACATAAGCAAAAGAACAATCTAATTTTCACTTTATATATATATATATATATATATATATATATATATATATATATGTATGTATGTATGTATGTATGTATGTATGTATATATATATATATATATATTGATTTTAGTCTATCCTTGCAGTAGAGTGCTTGATGCATTCGCAAAGTGTGGTTTATCTGAAAATTGAACTAATCAACAAGACATAACTTTTCTGTGATTCTGAGTTTCATGCTTATGCAATCATCACACACACATACCCACACACATACAAAACTTTTACAGTGTGCCATTTGGCTAGCTCTTAGGTAACCCTTTGCACACAGTTGTTCAAAAGCTTGAAAACTTTACCAACTGAATGACCTACTATCTGATCAATCGCATATCACCAGCAGTCAGCAATTTATGGGATAAACTGTGCTGTCCAGCTCGAAACAATGGCACCAGGTCATCAGTTTTTTGTTATAAAAAAACAAATACAATAATTTCCTTTATTCTCATAACCCAATGTATGATCCAGGGGTGATATTGGTAGGAGAGATGGAATACTAGTTAATCTAAGGGGTTAAGGGGTCAGGCTATTTCTGTTATTGCACGGCATGTGATCTCTATATTTCAGGGTTCTTATTTTGATGAAAGAATGGTTGTTCATATCATTCTGGTTTGTAGTGACAGTAGTGGAACTTTTCTGTACAGGTGTTGACTTCAAGGTTAAAACTTTGACTGTGGATGGAAACAAAGCAAAACTAGCTATTTGGGTAAGAACTGCTGTTGATGGATGATAACAACTGTAATTCATGATTAGGATCATTTAGTGTTATCAACTGAGTTGAAAACGTAAATTGGCCATCGTAAAGAGTTTTACCCTGTTATACTCTCCCACTGATGCTGCACCACAGTTTCTTTAGAATCTTACCTCCTGTAATTCACAATGCTTGAGTGACAGCTAAGTTAATTAATTTTGACAATTGGATTTAATAGTTTAATGGTAATAACATCACTTTTCTGTTTAAGGACACAGCAGGGCAGGAACGTTTCAGAACACTGACTCCCAGCTACTACAGGGGAGCACAAGGAGTTATTTTAGGTACTAGAAATAAAATGATTTTCACCTCCTCATTACTTGCTGTCATCACAGTTGATTTTGTAGCATGAGAATAGTTGACAAAATTTCCTCATTGATACTGACACACAGTAGGTTTCAACTAAATAGAAACTATTTAAGCATTTCTTGACTTTCAATGGTGATTTGATATTTTTGTTGGTGTCAAATCATCACTGAAAGTTAATAAATGCTTAAATAGTTTGCATTAAGTTTCCCCTGATTTCCTATCCTAACAATGCTAATGGCACATCTACCACATTTCCTTCAATAAGTTCCCAGGCACTTATTTAAAATTTTGGCTGTAAGGGTAGGCAATTATTTGAAGGATGACACGAATTTAAGGGGGGTGCCTATTAAGTTAGCAAAGTAATTGGGAAAAAATAGAAAGAACTGATGTCGCAGATAAAGGAACTCTGCAAGTACATGGAGATAAAAAAATGGTGAAAGTGGCTTCAGGGAAAGAAACTACTCTCCTGTACTGATCTTGCTGTAGTTGAAGCTTCAAAAGTTGTAAATAAACTGTTAACAGAGACAGGTTTATCTTTTATACTTACTTATATTGCTTATTTGTAAAGGAAATGCAGTAGTTGGTGAAAGTTCTCAGTGCTTCATTATGTTTGTTTTCAAGCACCAATTTTAACTGTTCATGGTAGCATTTCAAGAATTTGCATTTTTCCCTTTAGTTTATGATACAAGCAGCAGAGAGACATTTGAGAAATTGGAAGAATGGCTCAATGAAATTGAAATGTATTCAACCAAAAAAGACATCATAAAAATGCTTGTTGGCAACAAAATAGATAAGGTACAGTGAAACTTTTGTGCAGTTATGTTAGACCAGTAATTTTTATCCTTAAAAACTGGAGTTTTCTCCCTCAATTTGAACCTAGAGATAAATTGAATATCTTACTAACCTTGGTGGTCAGTATTATAAGTTATGGAACCTTGTTTTTTTTTTCCACTCAGACTTAGACTTGGCATCATTTCTCAGGCTGTTGTACTCCTATCTTGCAATATTCCTAAACTTTAAAAATCTCTTGTGGGTACATGTATTTGCTTGGTACAGGATTAACTGTAATTGCATACAGTAAGGTTTTGTGCATGCTTGATGTACTAGAAATTCAGGTTTTAATACTGTGCTTTTTAGGAGGGTCGTGAAGTTGATAGAAAACAGGGATTACAATTTGCAAGAAGACATTCCATGTTATTTATTGAAACAAGGTTAATGTCAGCTTGAGATATAAATATTTATTCCACTGCAATCAAGGATCAAATGTTTTTTTTTTTCCAACAGCCACCTATGTAATGGCACTAGATGGTTTGGTGAAACAACTATGAAGATAATTGTTCAGGGACTGGAAGAATGGCAAAAAAAAATTTTAAAAAGTTGTTATTTTATGTTCAAATGTTTATACTTTTTATGAAAAAAAGCCATAATTTAAATTAGAGTATGTTCTAAAAATTGTACAGAAAGGTAGTAAAGAGATTCCTTTAAGCCTATAACTTCCAAGATCTAATTGTTAATTCTCCCCTCTGGCTGTTACACATTTCCTTGTAAATTAGTTGGGAGAAATTGGTGTCATACCATAATTATAACTTCTACCTGATAAGTTTGAATATTCTCATTACCTGTTTGCTGAAGAATGTATGGATATTATAATGAGAAGTTATATGTTAATCATTTCTGGGAATTAAAGGGTTAATGAGTTTTTAGCTGGTGATTAAAATGGTATCCTGTCTTTCAACAAAATAATTGTACATTGTGTCATCTAAGTTTTATTTTTGATGGAATAATCTTGCTTTTTTTTTTTTGTAGTGCAAGAACAAAAGAGGGGGTTCAACTTGCTTTGAGGAACTAGTAGAGAAGGTATTTAAACAACTGAGAAATTAAAATGTGCAATGTAATCATTGGCTTCCAGCCATCATGGGTTATGAGCAATTACATCATGCTCTACAAATATGATAAGGGTGATCATATAAAAAGTAAAGTTTACAAAATAAAGTTGGGAAGATTATTTTGGGGTGTTTTTAGATCTAATCTTAACAGCGGTCTAATTTAGCATGCAAGGGTTGGGCCCAAGGTGGTCCTTTTACTTTGATTCATAATTTGCATATCCCCAGGGCATTTTATTGATATATGTAAATGACTTTGTACAATCCTCTGAAGTGAGCCTAAATTTATTTCTGTTAATAGTTTGTCTGAGGTCACCAAACAAGGCGAGAGATTTAACTAAGAAGTACGTGTTAATATGGAAGCATCGCTAAATTATTGAATTTTTTAAGTATAGATTTTTAAAAGGAAAATCACAAACTGTGAATGCGCAACTTGTTCATCTCACAGAAATCTGCCATGACTTAAAATTGGAAGTCACTGCCATCTTTACATACAGGTTATCATCCAAAATGTGTGGTCTATGCTGGGTTATAGTGGAAAATTTAAAGAATATTGATAAATGTTGAACAAATAGAGCATCATTGATTGCAGTCATCAAAACAAGAATATTAAGGCTACAGAAGCTTTATCATGCAAAAAAAATTAACAACTACTTGTACCTCGAAATTGATTGTAGCACTTTAATTTTGAGTCATGCCCCTTTTTATAAGAACCTAAATTGGATTTTTTTTCCTTCGACTTTAACTTTGACTTAAAGTTTTTGAATGCACAAGTGGCAGTTGGGGAAAATGTAATTATTAACAGATTTTAAGTAATGCTAAACATTGTATAGTTGCATTTTAGTCTTAAAATGGTGGTCCTCTTAGCATTAACATGACAAGGGTCTCTAAAAATTGAATTGGACAAGTTAAGGTTTGCAGATTGGTTCCACAGAGATATTTCTGATAATTTTCTTTCATTTTGCAGCAAATTTGACAACCTTTGTAAGGAAACTGCAGTGCAAAGCAATGAATTGGTAAGTTTATTTGGACCAAAATGTTAATTTTCTAGAGAAAGAGAGTTCTAATTTCCTTCATTCATGACAAACACAGAATTTTCTTTCAATTATTTTACAGCATGACCTTTTAGTCAGTGTCTCAAATTCATTTTATAATCTTATAGACTGCAGAGTAGCAATGCATTCATACTACTTCTGTCTCAACTTCCACATGGATGCATTTACATATGAGTTTACATCACTTTCCTTGCAGTATCTACAACAAACATAATCGCAAGCAATGAATTTCAGCTTGAGATCTTTGCAGAATGCAAGCTTATGACTGGGTGATGTGTTTTGCAATGCGGAATCAACAGTGATAAATTTATTATGTGAGCTCTGCCTTCAAGAAAAGAGAAACTAAGATTATATTAATTATGTACATAAGCTCAATATGTGCAACATATGATAAGTCGGAATACAATAATTTTTTTTTTTGTGTATGGGTGTGTGTAATATTAATGTATGGTAACTTAATGCATCAAGATTTTAGGTCAATTTGCTTATATTTTAAGACTGAAGTTGGGTGGTTTAAACTTAATACATTTATTAATTTTTCTTTTCAATTAATTCTTAAAATTGGATTAGATTTTGGCTGTGTGGAGATTAAGGACAGAAGTTAACCCCTTGCAGCTTAATATCAGTATGCATATTCTCCATACTGTTCCTTATACAATTCATAAGCTTCTGACAAGGAGAAGTTGTTTAACAATCAAGAGTTTCTTCAGCTAGTGATCATTTTTATTGCTATTGCCTCCCATGGAAGTGAAGCCATTATGTTGTCCTGTTGAGTTGAGTGAGGGTAACAATAGAATACAAATGACCTCTTCGTCCACAACAGAGTCTGCCGAGTTTTACCTGATATTCCTCGCAATTATAAAATTGAAAAAAAAATCTGCTCTATTTGTCAATTTAATATTGCTTAGTTCCAAGAAAACTGATATTTGAAATATACACTAATCTATAACTATTCATTAAAAAGTGATAAACTTCCATTGCAAACGTCTATACATAAGTTGCAAATGGTGCACATGTCCTCAAGAAAAGAAGTCAAGTCTTTCTTTCTGCATCATCACACAACACCTGGTTCTTTCAATGCTATTAAAAAATTGTTCCATATCAGTAGCCATATGCATATGTTGGTTATTTATATCTATATGTTGGTGTCTTAACTGCCTATTTTCTTTGTTATTGTAACCTTTATTTAATGTTTGATTCAGGGGTGATATATATTATGAAGAATAATTAGACACTAGTCCCTCTCAGGTGTAAAAGAGTTAACACAGTCTCAGTTCTGGAGGAAATTGTAGTAACACTGTTGCAACTCTTCTAAATGTAGAGTATTGTTGTACATGTAGTTATTTCTCATGGGGTGTCTTTCCTGGATGGAAATTTCATCCTGTATCTTTCAGATGTAAAAAAGTGAAGTTCTTAACAAAAAACGTTTTGTGCTTTTTGTTTTGTTGTAGGCATCCTCACTTGATGTAAAAAAATCTGCAGTAAGGAAGTTCATTGATTTTGTGAACAATGGTCCCTGGCCTTACCATGGTATGTTTTATCCCTGTAGCTTCAGAGTCTGGTGAACTTTTTAAATTTGTTTGCTGTCTCTTCATCTTTTTAAACTAGTGTTTAAATATATTCGGAATTAGTTTTACAGTATATACACAACTTGAGACACTTAATTGCCATTTCAACACAAACCTTCTAACAATATCAAGACATGATCCAGTCCAAGGATGAACAGCAACAACAACCTTAGAGACAAATGTGACTCAGACCTTAGGAAACAAGGGATTAACTGAAAATCTCATCATTTGTCTCATGATACAGAATTATGGTAAAATCAAGCCATCAATTAAAGATCACAATATTATCATTGTTATACTGCTATTCTTTGTAAGACGAGAGGTTAAGTGGTGAAATGAAGGTATTGCACAACAGTGAGGTGCTATGACTAAAAGAGCAATGTAGCTTGTATGCGTCAATACCAGTTGGCCATCCAGCTGCATGAGTTGGGGTGCTTAAGGAAACAGACTCAATACCTGATAATGACAGCAGAATCACCACAGCTGCATGTTGCATTCATTAACTGATAGAGCCTGACTCTTTATAAACAAAGTTGTTTTGATGGGAAAGCTGATATGTTTTGTTTCAGTTGTCAATGAGTGCAGAAAGGTGTTATCAGCAGCAGGATTTAAAGAGCTCAAGGAAAAAGAGCACTGGGATATCAAGCCTTGTGATAAGGTGAGAAATGAGAGTTGGGGCTTTTTATTAAACGTTTGGAAAAGTTGTTGTTTGGACATGACCCAGAATCTCATGATGGTTTCCAGAAATAAAAACTCTGCTGTCTGGGAAATCACAGGGTGCACTTAAAATTGGCCACACCTGTTTTCTTTGAAATGAGTGAGGGACCCATCTTTATTTCTGTAGAGGGAGGAGGGAAAAATATGTTCAAGATAATAATATCTTAAGTTTCCCCCCCCCCCACCCTCCAGGCCACGTAAATAGCAAGTGACCCTCCTCCTTTATAAAGAATTTACGTGATGCCCCCCCCCCCTGTCACCTCATGTCTCCTCTTAGTTGCCTATTAATTATTAAAATTTGTCACATACAACTATAAGATGATTAATTTGCATAACACCCACCTGGAGCAATGTACCACTTTTTAAAATGTATCATATAATTCCATTATATCTTGTTTTTATTACAGGAAGTGTGTGTGTGTGTGTGTGTGTGTGTGTGTGTGTGTGTGTGTGTGTGTGTGTGTGTGACATGATTCTCCATGTGGAACCACTATAGGCCCCATCCTGTGTGCCAAGCTTGGTTTATTAACCTTAGGTAAATGAATTTTGTTGTGTGTAAATACTAGCGATGTATAATGTTACCTACTAAACACAAGAGTAAAAAGTTGGTTACCTACATTCTATGGTCAGATGTAAGACATCTCACTACCGTCTGTTTAGCTTGTGAGCAGGCTCTTGTGTTTGGGCTACACCATCGGCAGCTACTAATTGGAAAAGTTGTTGAAACTGTTGCTAAACTCTTATTTTTCTGATAGGTATTTACATTGGTGTAAGCCAGACTGTGCTTTTCGATAATTTCAATCATTTTAAGAGTTATCTGCTCCCAGACTCCTTTTTGTTTACTGTCATACAACTCTACCATTACAGTATCTTAGAATTTTCGGATGTTATAGATTTTATCAAGCATCTAAACATCACTGTCAGAAGTGATATAGACAGTTTCCTAACAGTCACGCATTCTCAAAGAGGCATTAAAATTTGGTGAATAATCAGAATTTTTGAGATCTAGAAAGAGTATGAAAAGCGAAATAAGAAGTCTTTAAAAAAATTGGGATAAAGCCAGAAGTTTAACCAAGAAAGCAAGTGCTTTATTACTGAGTGAGGTTAAGCTAAATGTTTGGAAGTAAATGGTAAACAAGTAACAAGCCAGATTCATCTCGAGTATTGCAAACTAATTTATGATCTGTTTTTAGCCATTGGCGGTCCCCAGTTAGCAATGTAATCCATCCGAGAAATGTACTGCTCCTCCATTGTACATCAGGAGACACTGCTATTCAAGGTGACAATTTCTTTGCATAGTAAGGCATTCATAAGCTGGCCTTACATCTGTCACGCAACGCTATCTTACACTAGGGCGAGATTGCACGTGATTGTTTCCGTCATGTCGCCCAATAGTCATGAAATTATAAGGCAATCTACTCGTTCTCTTATGGTGGCCGGGAAACGGTGTGTTCTTTGTTCCATACAATCATCGCACTGTTTGACCTTTTGGCGTGGTCTAAATACATTACCTTCATTACCTATTTTGTAATTGTTAAGAAGGTCACAAATAGGCACAAGAGGAATTGATTTGTACGTTACGCGCTTACCTTTTACTAACTTGTCGTAAGCGACAATCGACATTTGTTTACCGGGGCTTTGATCATCACCAGGAGCCCATTAGAAATGGGCTCCGATCATCACTAAGTGTTTGGACGGGTGCGAATCTACCATGGGGTTGACCAGTGTGCAAAGTGATTCTCCTTAGCGATTAATTAAGATTTTTCATTTTCATTTTTTTATTTGCAGAGTTTCTTTGAGACACTTCCAACAGTACTGGATTCCGTAGTAGGAGCTGACTAAAGTCAAGCCAAAGGCGTTCCTGAGCTTCTTTTGCATGAATCCTCTTCCCAAACTCCGTTTAAATGATTTTTGCTTGAAAAGCAATGTAGGTTCATCTCAGCGAAGCAAACAAGATACTTAGTCAAAAGAAAAGGGACAAAATCCCAGCACAATCTGAATGTAAAAATTGTGTAACAAGGGAAGGGGTAGAAGACGGGAGCACGTAAACAAGAGATAGTATTCAAACAGTGTACCCTGAAAACTTTCTCATTTATCCATTGTCCATTTTAATCAGGCAGGACGTATACAGGCATAAAACGGTGGTTCCTGGCACTGTGTGCCTTGTTTTGTATTTACGGTCTAAAAACAAGGTTAACGAAAAGCATGTGACAAGCTCATAGAAATTAGCACGCTCAGCGCAATAAATGTTTGTACTTCTCTTCTGACTCGATCCACCTGCTGAATTTCTAACGAAAAAGTTTCTTGAAGCTGTAACATTCATCGTGTTTGTTTTGTGTTAAGTTGCAAATGCAAAGGATGTCTACACACCAAAGACTAAAGACCTAAAACCGAATACCTCCGGAAGACCCGGATGA
This sequence comes from Pocillopora damicornis, assembly GCF_964200805.1. NCBI lineage: Eukaryota > Metazoa > Cnidaria > Anthozoa > Scleractinia > Pocilloporidae > Pocillopora > Pocillopora damicornis. The sequence goes on from NC_142678.1 coordinate 2,318,999, forward strand.
AAGCTTATAATATTTCCTTTATTTCAGCACACGAAATCAATTTAAGTAACATCTACTGATCAAAAAAAAAATTGAAGGTGGAGATTTATGTTGAACATTTGAGAACCAGTAATTCCAACCATAGTTGACCCTAACCGGTTGAATTATTTCTCTATTCACCGATTTCTTTGGACGCGCACGGCGAATGAAATCAAACTTAAGGTTTCTTTAACATTTTCAGAGGTTACTTTGTGGCAAAATCATGCCAAATCTAATATATCTTAAAGAATAGAGCCGATGGTAATAATTCATAATATTTCAGGTACTTAAGGTTACTTTCCACCTTCGCGGGTGTCCTTCGCGGAAAAAATTCATTACGCGCGCTAGTTTTACTAAAATCTTAGCAAACTATATATCAGAAGAAAGCTAAATAACTGCAGTTTACAATGAAAATATAATTTAAGCAACTTTCCGTTTAAGGAAGTGTCAGGAGCCGGTCAGGCGTGAAACGACCGAAGGTTTTTCTATTGACTTTATCGGGTATCGGATGCCGCAGCACGAGCAAAATGGCTGCACAGTCTCATTCACAAGTAGTGTGTTGGGCTTTTTCGATATTCTGATTGGTTGTCTAGAAATCGGCATCTAAAGTCGGAGTAGCTTAAAATATGGGAGGCGTGTTGCGAAAATGGACGCCACGGGACAAATATTTCATATATAAAAATTTCCAGACATTCTTTCGTTTCTCATTATTCCTTGAATGTTTTAACGAAATTTGACGAAAATCGGTCAAATCTACACACCCTATAAATTCGCTCAACGTTGTTGTAGTCCTCCCAAAATCTAATACGAGATTTTAGCTCATAAAGGTTCCCAAACAACTCAAACCAATAGGACAACGGGACCTCCTGGCGTCAATGATGATGGATCAAGATTTCCCGGGAAAAGTAACCCATCGTAGACACCTTTTTTATCTCAATCGCTCAGTGGAGCATTGAGGAGGACGAAACAATAATGGGCGAAGTTGCTAAAGGCAAAGGAAAAACCCGCGGCAAAAATGGAAAACCGGAAAATGTGCTGAGGAGCAAGACAACGAACCGACATACAGCATTCAAAATTACGATTCGAGGTGATTGTTAATGTTTTGGTATCAAGGCTGATCAGTATTTGCATAAAGAAAAGGAAACTTCGTTTTTAACATTATGTATGGCAAAGTTTAGTTTGACGGTGACTTCTTTCCGCCAGTACAAGTCGCTTTCACAAAGGAATTTTTTTATTTTGATAGAATGGTACCCTTTCTTTCTTCCTTGGGCCTGTATTTTATAGGATAATTTGTTAATATCAGTTTGACTGAAACCAGATGCAACCATCACGTACAAGTTACATAGTTCATCTTGTGCTTCGTGGCTTCCAGTTCTTGTGATTTCCATAAGTCAATTAGCTCACCGTATTTCCTCGAATATAAGCGCCCGTGCGCTTATTTAAAATTCCGGGCAAATAGAGGGAGGCTTATTGGAAGGAAGGCGCTTAGTAAGTAAGTACGGCGATAGGACAAAAATTAAATGAACAGACAACATACATAAAGGAACTCTGCAAGCATACGGTAAAACATTTCCTTTCAAAGGATAACGACGAGCTATATGCCCTTGTAAACGGCAGTCACGTCATTCCCCATTTGAGACCTCTCGCTGCAAACCTTGAACAGCATTGATGATCATGATTCTCGAGTATTCAGCAAGTTTTCCTATCGCCATTCTCAATTCGAAGCAGTAAGAAGTTATTTCAACCTGACATTAAACTTGTTCAACGTGTTTCACCCAGATGCTGTCTTAGCTATTGCAGCTACTCATAATAAATTGGGTAATGCACACAGTAAGCTGAGCGAACTAGAGAAGGCGGTACATCATTATAATCGTGCATTGACCATCTACATGGAGAGATTTGGGCCTGGGCATAATGGCGCCGCGAAGTCTTGCATAACCTTGGTTCTGTCCACGATGAACTTGGAGACTTGGAGAAAGCGAAAGGTTACTTTCGCCGTGCATTGGACATTCGTCTGAAAAACTACGGAGTCAATCACCTGAAACTTACCTCTACTTATGATCACATGGGAAATGTACATTAAAAGCTGGGTAACCATAACCATAATTATGCACTGTCCATTAGGCTGAAAGAACTCGGGCCGGAGCATGTTGATGTAGCCATTTCTTGTAATAACCTGGGTCGGATACACCATAACCAAGAGAAGGCAAGAGATTACTATAATCGTGCACGGGCCATATTTTTGAAAAAGCTTGGACCTGACCATGTTCATGTGGCAACTACTTACAGCAGTCTGAGTCAGGTACACCGTGAGCTCGATAACCTGGATAGTGCGGAAGATTATTATCATCGTGCATTGATCATTCATCAGAAAACTGAGCTCGGATCTGGGTATGTCGACGTCACAAATTTTCATTATAACCTTAACGCCCATACTGAAGGATTCTAGAGGACTGGATGGACTGAATCTTGGAAAAGATTACGGTGACTGTGCACTGGCATCTCACCTAAAAGCAGGAGGTCGAACCTGACAAGATTTGCTTCGCATGCTGTTCCGAAGATTAACCCTGCATCGATGCAGAGGAGCTGCGAAAGCGTATTGGTTTACTGTTGAACTACGTTCTGTTCTCAACAAATTCATGGCTTCCAAGGATTTAGTTACCTCAGCGTGAAGTCAGTCACAAACGAAAAATGCCGGGCGTCCTATGCTCACGTCTCGAGAATAAAGGGAAAGATTATTCTCGGACACGTTAGAGTTTATTCATGAAAGCGTCACACGTTGTGTTACGCGGTGGCACTTACGGTGGCGGCCCCAGTCCTATGGAACGGCCTTCCTCTGGTAATAAGGCAGGATAACATTGATTCTTTTAAAAGTTTACTTAAGACTTATTTGTTTTCCAAGGCTGATATTTTCAGGTACATTTTTAGAACACACGTATATATTATTTCTGTTGAACAACTGAAATATTTATATATATAGTTTTAGTAAGTTATAATTTTTTTTAATTATTGTTATTGTGATGCGCTTTTGATTATAGACGTACATAGAAAACGCGCTCTATAAATAATAATTGTTATTGTCGTTGTTTTTGTTGTAGGTTACGCGAGAGGAACCGTTGCGAATTTGAACCCACTCTGAGGAATAGTATGGGGAACAAAATATGATTGATCTACAACGCTAAATATTCGGAAATATGAACATTTTACACGCTTATCAAGTTTATAAAAATTACTCACTCCTTGTATGTCCACACCTTTATTCCTCTCAAAAGCTAACTAATCGCAAAACTTATTAATGAAGAATTTAATCTTTTCCCACTCGATAATGCCATATGACACAAGACAGACGCCATTACATGCATAATGTTTATTCCTTTTTTCTGAAATTTTCACAACCAAAAGGTCATTGAAAGATCTGCACGTTAAAGGCATGAAATCATGGCCCCCATCAACATAAGAATTGGTTTACCACCCTTGCAACTTTTGGAACGTTTTGTCTTTGTACTGTTTCGTTCAGGTGATGTCTCACCACAATAAATGCTCTGAGAGCTGCAAATTGGGCTCTAGTTTAGTGGTATACCCTATATGTGCGAGGCAAACGAAAAATCTCAACGTTTCTTATTTTTCACTTTAGACACTTCAAGGTCTTTTCAGTAACCCCCTCCACACCTATTGCCGTCCTTTACAGCGTACCCTCAAAAAAACCTTTAAAATGATCTATTATACATGGTCTAGTGGTTCATTATTCTCATTTCAGAAAAATTAGGCAGGAAAGGGTAAATCAATTAAGGACAAGTCATTTAAACAGATATGTACATAAATATAAGAAAGTTCTCGAAAAACTCAAGAAACATTAAGGATTGACATTGAAGACATTGAACTACACTTGTATGGTTAAACTCCTTTAGCTCTTGAGAATAATGAGCAAAGTAATCAATTCATTTCCCCTAGTTTCGACGCAGCCTTTTCAACAATTTTCGAGTCATTTTTCTGAATTTATTTCCCGATAACCAGATCTCAAGTCGAGTTGCGTCGAAAGATTTGAAAATTTCTTTTACTTTGGATCTACTGTCTCATTTTAAGAGCTTATAATCAGTAATTGCTAGCCAGGCGAGCTACATGACATCGTTTCGATTGGTGCTCAGATCACACACGTATTGATCTGTTCTTCATAACAATACTTGTAAAAGCTTACCCTTAGGCGGTGGAGTGTCACAACGGATGATCATTTTGACAAAACAACGTTAACTTCTTGCCGCGAAATCTATGTCTCTATGCTGAATTATTCAAGAATCTCCTAAAACAGTGGGTATCATTCATTATTTTTCGTATCTGTTTTAAGTTTAATTTATAGTATTCTTCAGCCAAATCTTGTTCTGGAAGACTCAAATGTGTCATTTAAGACCAAAGCCCTTCATTTCTCTGTACTGTTTACGTACCGTCAAGTCACGAAATCAAATTTAATTAATTTGACTGATATCGGTCTACGACAAAATGTTAAAGTCTTTTTAACAACTCAATCCTTGCGATGATATCAGTGCACAGCTGTACTTCTTACTTATAATCAGAGAATCAAAGTACGTTATAAGCTACTGAATTTGAGTAGACTTCATTGTTATTCCAGAAGGTCACAATGGAATTCTACTCTTCGTGGTTTGACAGCCGTAATTTGATCACTAGAAAGTCTTTCGCGCCGTAAAGAACAAACCAAATAAGAAGAAGCTGTATATACTAAGTTGATGTCCAGGTATAGACAGCATTTAAAAATATTTGAATGCGATAGACTATCAACAGAGCCAAATCCTCAATTTGATCTTAATTTACTAGTTACTCTCCAAATACGATTTCTGATGCGTGCGCCACTCTGCAACACTTATTTCGTACCTTTGGAGTTTTCTGTTAACAGTCCTCAAAGGTACAAGTTCATCATAAATATGGTAGTGAAGGAACGAAATTTTCGCTACGATCCACTTATCTGTCCTGTCCAGACGCCCCTTCAGTAATCCGATGCAGTCGAAACAATAAATATTCGAAAACTAGTAATTTTTGGAGATATAGATTATACAAGTGTGTTGAATTGAAAACGGTAAAGAGTATTTAAAAGAAAGGTGAAAGGAAGAAAGGAAGAAAGGAAGAAAGGTGCCGGGAAGTGCCTTCTTTGAGCTTTTAAATACTATAGTAAGGGAACGAAGGTTTCGATACGGTCATCCATCTGTCATTCGAGACACAGGGGAATTTTCCCTTCAAAAGCTTTCGTTTTGGGCTTGTTTTGCCATCCACACTGTTATTCCTGTTATAAGCACTTACAACACTTAAGACAGCGTTAATTATAGAACAGAATAATTTGATATTTTGTTGCTAGAGAAACATGAAATTCGGAAACGGATAAACAAGAAACTTTAATATTCGTTATCTAAAGTTCATATTATGAGCCCTTTCTCCTATTTGATAGCCACCACTTAAAAAAATCACGCCAAAACAGATCAGTTAAGAGACAGTGGAAGCTAACTAATTTCAAAACTTATTAGTGAAATATTTAAATCAATTAATTCAGTGGAAGTCATTCAAAACATACATGTACATAAACATGCGAAGATTCTCCAAAAACTCAAGAAACAAAGATTTTCAACAATTGGCGAAGAAATAAGGCCCGGAAATTGAGACATTGAAATGCACCTGTATGGTTCAATTCCTTTAACTCTTGAGTTAAAATAAGGTGTAATTTAATCAATTTATTTCCCCTAGTTTCGACGCAGCCTTTGTTTCATCAATCTTCGAGTCATCTCTATGTATTTCATTCTCGATAACTGGATCCTACGTCGAATTGCGCCAAAGATTTGAAAATTTCTTTCACTTTCCGTCTACTGTCTCATTTTAATTTAAGAGCTAGAAATCAGTAATTGCTAGCCAGGCGAGCTGCATGACGTGTTTTCGATTGGGGCTCAAAGCACCGCCTCGATCTGTTATTCATAACAGTACTTGTAGTAATTTACCCTTAGGCGGAGGGGTGTCACAATGGATGATCATTTTGGCAAAACAACTTATTACCGCAAAATCTCTTTGCCAAATTATTCAAGAATCACTCGAAACGGTGTGTATCATTCATTATTTGCCATATCTGTTGTAAGCTTAATTCATAGTATTCTTCAGCCGAATCTTGATCCCGAAGACTCAAATGTGTCATTTAAGACCAAAGCCTTTCATTTCTTTGTGTTGTTTACCTACAGTCAAGTCACGAAATCAAATTGAATTAATTTGACTGATTTGGGACAAAATGTTAAAGTCCTTACAACCACTAAATCCTTGCTATGATATCAGCGCATAGCTGTGCTTGTTACTTATTGTCATGGAATGTGCCTTAAGCTACTGAATTCGAGCAGACTTTATTGTTATTCCAGAAGGTTACGGTAGAATTCTACTCCTCGTGGTTTGACAAACATAATTTGATCACTAGAAAGTCTTTTGCGCCGAAAAGAACAAACCAGATGAGAAGAAACTGTATAAACTATGTTGAGGTCCAGGTGTAGACAGCGTTTACTTGTTAAAAAAATTTGATCACGATAAACTATGAACAGAGCCAAAACCTCAAACCAAGTTGACATTCGTTGACTAGTTACTCTCCAAATACGATCTGATGATTCGTGCGAAGGGAACGAAATTTTCGCTATGGTCCTCTTATCTGTCCTGTCCAGACGCCTCTTCAGTAATTCGATGCATTTGAAACAAGAGAAGGGAATTTTCCCTTTGCGAATGCTTTCGCTTTCTATTCTTTGAGACACCTGTAATCGAGAAAACCATTACCGAAACTACTGAAATATCCGAAACCTAGTAATTTTTGGAGATTCTAGATAACACGAGTGTATTGAATTGAGAAGGGTAAAAAGTATCAAATTATTGGAAGAAAGGTGCCGGGAAATGCCTACTTTAGGCTTTCAAATACTATAGTAAGGGAACGAAGCCTTCGATACGGTCACCCCATCTGTCATTCGAGACACAAGGGAATTTTCCCTTCAAATACAGCTACACATGTTCTCATTACGAATTAAACCCACAATACGTATTTGCGTGGATTATAGATAAAGCACATTATATGATTCTTTATCAATACGGTTGATTAAACTCCTCTTGTAATGTAATTTTTTTAACAGAATAAGCTAAATTCAATGCTGAAAAGGTTCATCGATATTTGCACAATAGGCCCACTGAACAAGAAACAACAATAACGCAAATACGTTTGCGTTGTCGAGCGCACAGGCACAGCACACTGTAGAATATGAGATCAGCTCGTTGCACCGCAATTTTGGATTCTATCCTAGAATACAGCATACAAAACTTATACTGCTACGCTGCAATTAATAATTAATTGTGTAAATACCAAAATGTGAGAAACTCAGAGGTGAAAAATTTGATATAAGAGAACAGAACTTTTTTTATTGATACTGATAATAGTCATTGGACCAGTTAATTTCGTCCATATTTGTTTTCAATGTGGACCTCTCAACCTGCCCACTCAAGAAGTTTTTTGTTTTTTTTGTTTTTGTTTTTTTTTATTGGCTGATGACTGACAGTGCTTAATTTCTATTGGCTGCTTTACTGTCCGATTTAGCCTGTGCAATTACAAAGTCTTGTAATCGGACAGGATAAAAGGGACAGGGGACTTAAAACAGTCAATTTAGCCACAATCAAGCGCTGATAAGAAACACTCATATTCAAACATTTTGTTAATGCAACCGCTTTAAAAGCTGAGAAAAAACATAGTCTGAAGTCGCTGATACAAATCAATTTGTTTCTAGTTAGGTCCTTTCAAACGTGAATATCGTCATGGCGATGGAACACAGTAAAGAGCAGCTCAATTACTACAGGATTTGTTACGTTGTCACTGATGTATTAACCGAGGGTCTGCGAATAATCTTCAAACAAGAATGGGACAATCGCTACCGTTCAACAACGTCAGGGGAATGGAAGGATGAACGAAAAAATGGAGTGGACTTTAAAAACAAGGAATCTGCTCGGAACAAAAAAAGAAACGCGCACCTCCTTACAACCATGATTGGTGGAAATAGAGCAGAATGGGATTGTACAATGCTTTTCTATGCTATTCTTTACTCAGATTGTATTTACAACCTCAGACCAGTTATCAGATCAAATGTCGAGGTCCTCAGAAAGTTTCGAAATGAAAAATTTGCACACATGTCGGAAGGAAGTATTTCAGACCGGCAGTTTCAAAACATCATTAGCAAAGTTCACACTGCATTTCAAGCGCTCAGTCTCTCCACGATGAAAATTCAAGAGATTAAGAATCAAACGAGCTTTCCCACGGAGGAACTGAGAAATGTCTTGAAAATGGTTGACGATCTTAAACAGGAGCTTCAGAAGAAAGAGCGCCAAAGACAGGTCCTTGAAGATCAGTTAAAAAGTGATATCTCCCCCTTCTGTGTCCTTCCTCCAAAACCCTCACATGACGTAACAAGTCGCGACCGAGAGGTGGCTGAAATAATGCAACAGCTTAGAGAACTTAAAACAGCAAATAAAGACAGGTTGAGTTACCTTTACATCTCAGGAAATCCAGGAAGTGGAAAGTCTCAACTAGCGGGTCTTGTGGCTGAACAATTCTACAAAGAAATTAAAGATCTTCCAGATGGTACCTCATTTGTGATGACGATGACTGGTGAAAGTCCAGATACTGTGCTAGAATCGTATGTGGCTTTTTCGCGGCGTCTTAAGTGTCCCGAGTACGCGGTGACAACCACACTCCATTCAGAGGATTTGACAACAAATGAGAAAATCACCAATCTCATGGCATTGATCGGCACGAAAATTGGCCTTTACACATCGTGGCTTCTCGTAGTTGACAATGTCACAAGCCTATCACATGTGCATGTCCATTTACCCGAAGCTGAAAATGAGATGTGGGCAAGAGGCCAGTTGCTTATTACAACTCAAGACAGTGGGTCAATTCCTCCGGTAAGTTCCTTCAGTAAACACATCTCAATAAGCAACGGAATGCATCTTGATGATGTCAGTTGTTTATTGGAAAAGCTCTCAGGAATCACGGACAAAGAGATGGAAATCAAAGTTACTCAGGCGTTGGACCACCAGCCTCTCGCCTTAGCAAGCGCTGCCACTTATGTTAGAGAAGTTCGACAGACATCTAATTTTGGCTGGAAAGACTATCTTGCTAAACTTGAAACAGGCCAAAGAAATACCATGGAGACATTTCTTACTGAAGTCAATCCAAGCTATGCAAAGTCCATGACCACGGCAACAACACTGGCCGTAGAAACAGCTATGGAATCAAACAAAGTTTTGCATCACGCCTTTAATTTCCTGTCTCTGTGTGCACCACAACCATTAAGTGTTAACATCATTGAAGACTTCATCACAAGTGTGGATAAAGAAATTCAAGACAAAGAGATGATTCGTTTGGAGATACAAAGGTGCTCACTGCTAATGTTTGAAAGAGACGAAACTGACGTTTACATTCGTGCACATCAGGTTGTACATAATTCCGTTAAAACTTTGGCTGCAGCTCATTCGGATGTTAAGCACAACGAGGTCGTCAGTGGAGTGATTGGATCATTCAGTCGTTTTGTAGAAAATTATCTATCGAGGGACAACGACGAGTTGTATGCTCTAAGAAAAAGCAGACATGTTACTCATTTGATAAATTTAGCCCCCGAACTTGAGAGATATTTTTCTAAGAAGGTCAATTCTCAAGTCCACCAAAGCGGCTTTTTGATCAAGAACCATGTCATGGACCTCCGTCGAATGAGCAAGTTTTGCTACAGACATTGTGAATACGAACCTTCAAGACAATTCATCGATATGGCATTAAACGTATCCAAAGTCCACGAGCACGACCCTGGCTTAGATGTTGCAGCTATCTACAAACAGCTGGGAGAAGTGCACAAAAAGCTGGGTGACCTGAGTCAGGCAAAAGAGTATCATGATCGTGCATTGGCCATTCGCCTGAAAAAGCTTGGACCTGAGCATGCTGACGTTGCAAATTCTTACGGTGACCTGGGTATTGTACACGATGAGCTGGGTGATCTGAGTCAAGCAAAAGACTATCATGATCGTGCATTAGCCATTCTTCTGAAAAAGGTTGGACCCGAGCATATTGACGTTGCAAGTTCTTACGGTGACCTGGGTATTATACACGATAAGCTGGGTAACCTGAGCCAAGCAAAAGATTATCTTGATCGTGCACTGGCCATTCGTCTGAAAAAGCTTGGACCTGAGCATGTTGACGTTGCAAGTTCTTACAATAACCTGGGTATTATCCACAAAAAGCTGGGTGACCTGAGGAAGGCAAAGGATTATCATGATCGTGCACTGGCCATTCGTCTGAAAAAGCTTGGACCCCAGCATGTTAACGTGGCAAGTTCTTACGGTAACCTGGGTATTGTACACGAAATGTTGGATGACCTGAGTAAGGCAAGAGATTATCATGATCGTGCACTGGAAATTTGTCTCAAAAAGCTTGGACACGAGCATGTTGAAGTTGCAAATTCTTACCAAAACCTGGGTATTGTCCACGAAAAGCTGGGTGACCTGAGTAAGGCAAGAGATTATTATGATCGTGCACTGGCCATTCGTCTGAAAAAGCTTGGACCTCAGCATGTTGACGTTGCAAATTCTTACGATAGCCTGGGTATTGTACACGAAATGTTGGATGACCTGAGTAAGGCAAAAGATTATCATGACCGTGCATTGGCCATTCGTCTCAGAAAGCTTGGACCCGAGTATGTTGACGTTGCAAGTTCTTTCAATAACCTGGGTATTGTCCACAAAAAGCTGGGTGACCTGAGGAAGGCAAAAGATTATCATGGTCGTGCACTGGCCATTCGTCTTAAAAAGCTTGGACCTGAGCATGTTGACGCTGCAAATTCTTACAATAGCCTGGGTATTGTACACGAAATGTTGGATGACCTGAGTAAGGCAAAAGATTATCATGATCGTGCATTGGCCATTCGTCTCAGAAAGCTTGAACCGGAGTATGTTGACGTTACAAGTTCTTTCAATAACCTGGGTATTGTCCACAAAAAGCTGGGTGACCTGAGGAAGGCAAAGGATTATCATGATCGTGCACTGGCCATTCGTCTGGAAAAGCTTGGACCTGAGCATGTTGACGTTGCAAGTTCTTACAATAACCTGGGTATTATCCACAAAAAGCTGGGTGACCTGAGGAAGGCAAAAGATTATCATGATCGTGCACTAACCATTCGTCTGAAAAAGCGTGGACCCCAGCATGTTGAAGTTGCAAATTCTTACAATTACCTGGGTTCAGTACATCAAAAGCTGGGTGACCTGAGTAAGGCAAGAGATTATCATGATCGTGCCCTGGACATTTGTCTGAAAAAGCTTGGACCTGAGCATGTTGACGTTGCAAGTTCTTACAATAACCTGGGTATTGTTCACAAAAAGTTGGGTGACCTGAGTCAAGCAAAAGATTATCATGATCATGCACTTGCCATTCGCCTAAAAAAGCTTGGACCTGATCATATTGACGTTGCAAATTCCTACAGTAAGCTGGGTTCTGTGCACAAGAAACTAGGTGACCTAAGTCAAGCAAAAGATTATCATGATCGTGCACTGGCCATTCGTCAGAAAAAGCTTTGACCTGAGCATGTTGACGTTGCAAGTTCTTAAGATAACCAGTCACTGAAAATGGCCTTTGGATACTGGAACATAACAAAGGCTGACTCGTCCCCAGTCGTTTCCAATAATGTGCGCGGTACTAAAGTTGGAAGGAAAGGTGATGGTGAGGAGGAAGACGAGGAGTCTTTCTCTCGCTTACTCCTTACCCATCACACGTTGCGCTCTCACAGTGCCCGTGTCGGTTACCCGCGCTTTGAGGACGATTGGAGACGATTTAGGGAAGAGAGTAAATACAAAATAATTGAAACCTTTGTTACTGCTGCCTCTCCAAAGGGGCAACAAGCCGTTTCGTTGGTTTTGATTTCCGCCGGAGCCTTTCGTAAAGTCCTTGCATGGAGTAATACCTTCCCTTAAAATGCTTATGCGTGCTAAGTCTGCCGGCTTCTTAATTTTCTCTCTCACGAAAGATGCTCGTTGTAAACCTGCTACAAATTCTTAGGTCCGACATGTAATTCTGACTCCGTGACTACTCAATTCCTTTTAAACGGTTAAGAATATATGAAAGTCATATATTTCTCTCCCCTCCTCCTTTTTCCTCCCCTTCTTCCTAAAGAAAAGCATTCTGGGTAATCTCGTTCTCGTTCAGGGTGGAGGAATATCATCACAATGGTTTATAATGGGCCCTCTACTTATCAAATTTATTGTTACAAGCAATTTCAATTGAATGTCCAAAGTAATACAAAATTGCACTGGTTTTGCTTGACGTCACTTTTTGATTGATCCAGAAAACTTCCACCACTCTATTATATTTCTTCTCTTTAACTGAAGTTATTAATGGCTCCTTGTGTTATTTCCCTTTGTTCTGACTGGCCGTTGAGATTACTTCGGTTTCGCTTCCACAATGCCCAGCCGAAATGTGCTCCTATTGCATTCAATCAAACTATTTGTTTTGTTCACTTTCACTGTGGGTCGGGAATTAAAAAATTTCAAAATGGTTCGCTAAACCAAGTAGATTTGACTTATTCGTCAAGCCCATAGCAGGAAAACGAATGAAAATTCGATTATGTTAAAATAATTTAACCCATTTCATTCATCTTTTTATCCCATGATAAAATTATCTAAAAGGTTTTCTGAGACCTCTGAAGTGTGAAGTTTAGACCTAGGGTCCTGACAGGGAATAATACTTGAAATTATCCCATATGAAGATTTAGATACTGAGGAATGACGGTTTTTTTTTTTTTTTTGGTTGGAGGGGGAGCTGCCTTGAAAGATAAGTCGTCAAAGGTGTGTTTACGGACCACCCATGATCCTTTGGGGGTCTTCCAGTTGTCAGCGGTCTTGTCCAGAAATATAAAAACGTGTCTACGAAGTAAAAATATAACCATGACGAAATGAATGGAATTATCTTAGATTTTGGCCGAATTCAGCGATAAATCAACCGGTACATAAAACAGGAGCTGGTTTAAAGATCAAAGTCGTGTTTGAAAGATGGATAACGATGTTCTTACCGCGCTAAAGATCTTGATTATTGGAGAAAGCGGCGTTGGACAATCCAGGTACAAAAATCGTTTCGGAGTCGATGGCTTCCGAATTCGAAATATGGCAGTAACGAACGTGTATCATAACAGAGGATTATTGTGAATAGATTTAATGTCACATGCTGTAAGTTTTAAATCAATTCATTTTCAAAAGTTCTTCCATGTAGATTTGTTCTCCAATTGTTTTGCTGTTGTCTTTCATGTGACAATTCGCTGTCGATCTCAACCGCACAAAGCGGTGTCCTTGTCGTTATTGTGAAGTTCTTTATTTAATGCTCTCTTCTTCTAATCACAGCCTGCTTCTAAGATTCACTGATGACACATTTGACCCTGACATTGGATCCACCATAGGTAAGAGTTAAAAAGAAATGAGACTCTGAAATATTTACGACACTGAGTCATTTTGAAAAATCTAGTAGTTGTGGTTTCAATTCATATGGGGCTGTATTTTGGCCTTTGTTTATACCTTGCCTCACATAATTCTTGGAAAAAAATAAGTGAAACACAAAGACAAGCCATCTGCCATTTCAAAATACCTTAACCCTTTAACTCCTAAGAGTGATTGACATCTAATTTCTCCTTATAATATCACCTCTGAATCAAACATTAAGGTCACAAGAATAACACAAATGGTGGCAAACTAAAGAAACTCTTGATTGTTAAGCAAATTCTCCTTATCAGCACCTTAGGAAATGTTTAGAGAACAGTATGGAGAATATAGATATCCATGTTAGGTTGCAAAGGTTTAATTACAACTTTTTGCATTTTGTACTCTTTCATCATATCCTTTTAAGGGATGGAAATCAATTGTTACTTTGAAGTCTTTTCATGGTTGTAGTTACACTCTGTGGTCAACTCTCTCATAGACAGACACAGCTATCGAACAATCTAATTTTCACTTTCAAAAGTGTGGTAAAAACAGAGTCTGACTAAGAGGTGAAAAAAGCGTGTGTAGAAAGAGCTGACTACATACAAGATTGTTCATTAACAGAGAGTTGATTGTACAAATAAAACCTTCTACTGGTATTGCACAGTTCATGCTTCCTGTCCTGAAGATGTGAACATTATGTGCTTTGTAACCAGCACCAAAGATATTTATATATATGTATCCTCTAGTCATACTTAAAACCATTACAGTGTGCTGTTTAGCCAGCTCTTAAGTATCCTTTTGCGCTCAGTTGTTCAAAAGCTAGAAAAAACTAACCAACTGAATGACCTGCTAGCTCAGTTGTTCAAAAGCTAGAAAAAACTAACCAACTGAATGACCTGCTATCTGATCAATAGCATAGCCTGTATTGCTATCACCAGCAGTTAGCAATTTATGGGATAAATTGTGCTGTCTAGCTTGAAACAATGGCACCAGGTTATCAGTACTTTGTTATGAAAAAACAAATACTTTATAATTTATTGTATAACATATGAAGAATTCCTCTGATATTGAATGTGGATATTATTCTTTAAATCAGTTAGCCATTGTTTTCCAGTTAACCCTTTGCAACCTAACATCAGTATGCATATTCTCCATACTGTTCTCTATACATCTCCTAAGGTGCTAACAAGAAGAATTTGTCTAAGAATCAAGAGTTTTTTTTTTGGTGATCATTCCCTTTATTCTCATAACCTTAATGTGTGATTAAGGGATGATATTGTAAGGAGAAATAGAATACTGGTCACTTTAAGGGTTAAAGGGTCAAGATCCATTTCTGTTATTGCATGGTAAGTGATGTCTTTGTTTCAGGGTTCTTATTTTGAAGAAAAAAATGGTTCATATCATTCTGGTTTTTAGTGATTGTACTGTTTGTTTGTTTGTTTTTTTTTTTACATGAACCTTTCTGTGCAGGTGTTGACTTCAATGTTAAAACTTTAACTGTGGATGGAAACAAAGCAAAACTAGCAATTTGGGTAAGAACTGCTGTTGATGGATGATGACACAACTGTAATTCATGATGCTTGAGTGACAGCTAAGGTTTACTGTCAAATTACTTTATAATTAATTTGATGATTTGTTTTGATGGTTTAATGGTTATAACTGTTACATCACTTTTCTGTTTCAGGACACAGCAGGACAGGAACGCTTCAGAACACTGACTCCCAGCTACTACAGGGGAGCACAAGGAGTTATTTTAGGTAATAAAAATATAAAATGATTTTTACCACCTCATCACTTGCTGTCATCACTCATCAAAAAAATTGTCTTGTTGATTTTGTAGCATGAGAGAAGGTGACAAAACTGCGGCACTGATATTGATACACAGTAGTTTTCAGCTTAATAGAAACTTAAGCATTTCTTAACTTTCAGTGGTGAGTTGAAATTTATGTTGGTGTCAAATCACCTCTGAAAATTAATAAATGCTGAAATAGTTTGCATTAAGTTTCCCCTGATTTCCTATGCTAACAACATCAATGGCACATACCATAGTTCCTCAGATAAGTTCCCAAGCGCTGATTTAAAATTCTGGTGGAAAGGACAGGCACTTATTTGAAGGAGGGCACTTATTCAAGGGGGTGCCTGTTAAGTTAGCACAGCAATAGGGGAAAAATATAAAGAACAGATACTGCACATAAAGGAACTCTGCAAGCACATAGGGATAGAGATGAGTGGTGAAAGTGGCTTCAGGGAAAAGAAACTATTCTCCTGTACTGATCTTGCTGTAGTTGAAGCTTTAAAAGTTGTAAATAAACTGTTAACAGAGACAGGTTTTTCTTTTATCCTTCATATCTAAAATTGTGAGGGAGGGAGGGGGCCCTTATTCGAGGGGGTTGCTTGTTTAACTTAATGGCCAATGGGGTGGGCACTTCTTTGGAAAAGGGCATTTATCAGAGCATGGGCACTTATTCATTGAGGAAATACATTATTCAGTGAAAGTTCTCAGTGCTTCATTGTGTTTGTTTTCAATCACCAATTTTAATTGTACAGTCGTGGATGAGACTGTTCATGATAGCATTAAAGAAAATCTTGTTTTTTCCCTTTAGTTGAGAAAGTGGAAGAATGGCTCAATGAAATAGAAATGTATTCAACAAAAAAAGACATCATAAAAATGCTTGTTGGCAACAAAATAGACAAGGTACAGTGAAACTTTTGTGTTTTTATATTAGACCAGATTATTATTACCCGATTTTTATTATTAAAAACTGGAGTCTTCTCCCTCAATTTGAACCTAGAGATGAAATGAATATCTTACTAACCTTGGTGGTCTATACTATAAGTTATGGAACCTTTTTTTTTTTTTTTTTTTTACTCATACTTAGACTTAGCATCATTTCTTAAGCTGTTGTGTTTAATTAATACTCCTATCTTCCAATATTCCTAAACTTTAGAAATCTCTTGTGGGTACATGTATTTGCTTGGAACAGGATTAACTGTAATTGCATACAGTAACGTTTTGTGTGTGCTTGATGTACCAGAAATTCAGATTTGCATACTGTGGTTTTAAGGAGGGTTGTGAAGTTGATAGAAAATGGAGATTACAATTTGCAAGAAGACATTCCATGTTATTTATTGAAGCAAGGTTAGTGTCAGCTTGAGTTGTAAATATTGATTCCACTGCAGTCAAGGATCAAATGGTTTTTTTTTTTGAACAGCCACCTATGTAATGGCACAAGATGTTTTGGTGAAACAACTATGAAGATAATTGTTCAGGGGCTGGAAGAATGACAAAAAGAAAAATTAAAGAAAATAGTTATTTTATGTTCAAATGTTTGTACTTTTTATGAAAAAAAGCCATAATTTTAATTAGAGTATGTATCAAAATTGTACAGAAAGGTAGTAAAGAGATTCCTTTAACCCTATAACTTCCAAGATCTAATTGTTAATTCTCCCCTCTGGCTGTTACACATTTCCTTGTAAATTAGTTGGGAGAATTTGGTGTCATACCATAATTATAACTTCTACCTGATTAGTTTGAATATTCTCATTACCTGTTTGCTGGAGAATGTATGGATTTTATAATGAGAAGTTAAATGTGAATCATTTCTGGGAATTAAAGGGTTAATAAGTTTTTAGCTGGTGATTAAAATGGTATCCTGCCTGTCAACTAAAGTAGTTGTACATTGTGTCATCTAAGTTTTATTTTTGATGAAAAAATCTTGCTTTTTTTTTTTTTTTTTTTTTTTTTTTTTTTTTTTGTAGCGCAAGAACAAGAGAGGGGGTTCAACTTGCTTTTGAGGAACTAGTAGAGAAGGTATTTAAATAACTGAGCAATCAAAATGTACAATGTAATATTATGGAAGACGTAGAGGTTTTAACCCTTTAACACCCATTGGCTTCCAGCCATCATGGGTTATGAGCTATTACATCATGCTCTACAAATATGATAAGGGTGATCATAAAAAAAGTAAAGTTTACAAAATAAAGTTGGGAAGATTATTTTGGGGTGTTTTTAGATCTAATCTTAACAGCAGTCTAGTGTAGCGCACAAGGGTTGGGCCCAAGGTGGTCCTTTTACTTTGATTCATAATTTGCATATCCCCAGGGCATTTTGTTAATATTTGTAAATGACTTTGCACAATCCTCTGAAGTGAGCCTAAATTTATTTCTGTTAATAGTTTGTCTGAGGTCACTAAACAAGGCGAGAGATTTAACTAAGAGGTACGTGTCAATATAGAAGCATCGCTAAATTATTGAATTTTTTAAGTATAGATTTTTAAAAGGAAAATCACAAACTGTGAATTTGCAACTTGTTCATCTCACAGAAATCTGCCATGACTTAAAATTGGAAGTCACTGCCATCTTTACATACAGGTTATTGTCCAAAATGTGTGGTCTATGCTGGGTTATAGTGAAAAATTTAAAGAATATTGATAAATGTATAACAAATAGAACGTCGTTGATTGCAGTCATCAAAACAAGAATATTAAGGCTACAGAAGCTTTATCATGCAAAAAAAATTAACAACTACTTGTACCTCGAGATTGATTGTAGCACTTTAATTTTGAGTCATGCCCCTTTTTATTAGATCCTAAATTGTATTTTTTTTTCCTTCAACTTTAACTTTGACTTAAAGTTTTTGAATGCACAAGTGGCAGTTGGGGAAAATGTAATTATTAACAGATTTTAAGTAATGCTAAACATTGTATAGTTGCATTTTAGACTTAAAATGGTGGTCCTCTTAGCATTAACATGATAAGGGTCTCTAAAAATTGAATTGGACAAGTTAAGGTTTGCAGATTGGTTCCACAGAGATATTTCTGATAATTTTCTTTCATTTTGCAGCAAATTTGACAACCTTTGTAAGGAAACTGCAGTGCAAAGCAATGAATTGGTAAGTTTATTTGGACCAAAATGTTAATTTTCTAGAGAAAGAGAGTTCTAATTTCCTTCATTCATGACAAACACAGAATTTTCTTTCAATTATTTTACAGCATGACCTTTTAGTCAGTGTCAAATTCATTTTATAATCTTATAGACTGCAGAGTAGCAATGCATTCATACTACTTCTGTCTCAACTTCCACATGGATGCATTTACATCTGAGTTTACATCACTTTCCTTGCAATATCTACAACAAACATAATCGCAAGCAATGAATTTCAGCTTGAGATCTTTGCAGAATACAAGCTTATGACTGGGTGATGTGTTTTACAATGCTGAATCAACAGTGATAAATTTATTACGTGAGCTTTGCCTTCAAGAAAAGAGAAACTAAGATTATATTAATTATGTACATAAGCTCAATATGTGCAACATATGATAAGTCGGAATACAATAATTTTTTTTTGTGTACGGGTGTGTGTAATATTAATGTATGGTAACTTAATGCATCAAGATTTTTAAGTTAAAACTCAATACATTTATTAATTTTTCTTTTCAATTAATTCTTAAAATTGGATTAGATTTTGGCTGTGTGGAGATTTAGGACAGAAGTTAACCCCTTACACCTTAATATCAGTATGCATATTCTCCATACTGTTCCCTATACAATTCATAAGGTGCTGACAATGAGAAGTTGTTTGACAATCAAGAGTTTCTTCAGCTGGTGATCATTTATATTGCTATTGCCTCCCATGGAAGTGAAGCCATTATGTTGTCCTGTTGAGTTGAGTGAGGGTAACAATAGAATACGAATAACCTCTTTGTCCACAACAGAGTCTGCCAAGTTTTACCTGATATTCCTCGCCATGATAAAATTGGAAAAAAATCTGCTCTATTTATCAATTTAATATTGCTTAGTTCCAAGAAAACTGATATTTGAAATATACACTAATCTATAACTATTCATTAAAAAGTGATAAACTTCCATTGCAAATGTATATACATAAGTTACAAATGGTGCACATTTCCTCAAGAAAAGAAGTCAAGTCTTTCTTTCTGCATCATCACACAACACCTGGTTCTTTCAATGCTATTAAAAAATTGTTCCATATCAGTAGCCATATGCATATGTTGGTTATTTATATCTATATGTTGGTGTCTTAACTGCTTATTTTCTTTGTTTTTGTAACCTTTATTTAATGTTTGATTCAGGGGTGATATATATTATGAAGAATAATTAGATGCTAGTCCCTCTCAGGTGAAAAAGAGTTAACACAGTCTCAGTTCTGGAGGAAATTGTAGTAACACTGTTGCAACTCTTCTAAATGTAGAGTATTGCTGTACATGTAGTTATTTTTCATGGGGTGTCTTTCCTGGATGGAAATTTTATCCTGTATCTTTCAGATGTAAAAAAAGTGAAGTTCTTGACAAAAAACGTTTTGTGCTTTTTGTTTTGTTGTAGGCATCCTCACTTGATGTAAAAAAATCTGCAGCAAGGAAGTTCATTGATTTTGTGAACAATGGTCCCTAGCCTTACCATGGTATGTTTTATCCCTGTAGCTTCAGAGTCTGGTGAACTTTTTAAATTTGTTTGCTGTCTCTTCATATTTTTAAACTAGTGTTTAAATATATTTGGAATTAGTTTTACAGTATATACACAACTTGAGACACTTAATTGCCATTTCAACACAAACCTTCTAACAATATCAAGACATGATCCAGTCCAAGGATGGACAGCAACAACAACCTTAGAGACAAATGTGACTCAGACCTTGGGAAACAAGGGATTAACTGAAAATCTCATCATTTGTCTCATGATACAGAATTATGGTAAAACCAAGCCATCAATTAAAGATCACAATATTATCATTGTTATACTGCTATTCTTTGTAAGACGAGAGGTTAAGTGATGAAATGAAGGTGTTGCACAACAGTGAGGTGCTATGACTAAGAGAGTAACGTAGCATGTATGTGTCAATACCAGTTGGCCATCCAGCTGCATGAATTGGGGTGCTTAAGGAAACAGACTCAATACCTGATAATGACAGCAGAATCACCACAGCTGCATGTTGCATTCATTAACTGATAGAGCCAGACTCTTTATAAACAAAGTTGTTTTGATGGGAAAGCTGATCTGTTTTGTTTCAGTTGTCAATGAGTGCAGAAAGGTGTTATCAGCAGCAGGATTTAAAGAGCTCAAGGAAAAAGAGCACTGGGATATCAAGTCTTCTGATAAGGTGAGAAATGAGAGTTGGGGCTTTTTATTAAAGTTTTGGAAAAGTTGTTGTTTGCACATGACCCAGAATCAAAAAATTGTTACCAGAAATAAAAACTCTGTTGTCTGGGAAATCACATGGTGCGCTTAAAATTGGCCACACCTGTTTTCTTTGAAATGAGTGAGGGACCCGTCTTTATTTTTGTATTTCTGTAGAGGAGGAGGGGAGAATATGTCGGAGATAAAAATTTCTAAAAGCTCCCCTTCCTCCCTTTCAGGCCATAAATAGCAAGTGACCCTCCTCTTCTATTGAAAATTTACATGATGACCTCCCCCTCCCCCTGTCACCTCATATCTCCTCTTATTTGCCTATTAACTGTTAAAATTATGCCACATACAACTATAAGATGATTAATTTGCATAACACCCACCTGAGGCAGTGTACCACTTTTTAAAATGTATCTCAAAGTGCTGACCTCCCCCCAAACTTCTTCACAAGAAGTTTAGCCTCCCCCCTCTAGCCAATCTGAAATAGCCTTGACCCCCCCCCCCCTTCTTTTATGCCTCCCTCTCTTCATACAGAATGACTGGTCAGCTGCCAGTTGTCTTTGTAGGATCATGCAACCTTTCCAGGCTTAATACTTGGACAACTGGTGAAACAGAACTTCCTGTAATATTTTTTGAAAGAACATGAGGAAGCATTTCATATCTTTAGAGTACTTTCCATAAGATTAGAAGAAGGTGGCTACCTCACTAAAGCACCCATTGGAGAGTGATATTAAAAACACTTTCCCTCTTGTTATCCCATTAATTCCATTCAGGATGAACTGGCTTGATCATTAAATATTCATCTCCTTGATAACAATTACTAAAGTGATCATTTTATTTCTGATTAAAATCTTCCATTTGCTGACAATTACATGCAAGCCTGCCCCCTGAGTTTCACACAAAAAGTCCTCTGAAAGGACATATGGTTAATGGTTACTGAAATTTGAGTCAGTATGTTGTTGGAAACTCAAAATCTTTTTTTTTTTTTGTCGGAAATGTGTGAAATATATGGTGGAATATATGATAAGAAAAGATCAGTCATTTTTATCAAGACTATCTTAAAAAGGTAAAGGTTTATTGAAAGAACTCTAGCAGATCTTGAGGAGTTTTAGGTCTCACTTCGTGAGTTTGCTTGAAAGCTTCCAAAGCAAAAACCCAGTGATTCACTACAGAATGACTGCTGGAGCTCTGGCAGGTGCAGGGTATCATTGAAAGCACTGTGTTTAACTAGATATTGTAAATACAATGTAGTAATTGAACACAGATCATCAATGTAGAAACTTACATTGCAATTTAATGCCTTTCTTTTTGTCTTACCCATCATGGGGACCAAAACGGTTTTAGCTCAGCCAGGAGCACTACAGGGGGTGTATGTCCCCAAAATCCTTCCCTTGTTCAAGAGCTTGCCAGCATCATTGACCCTTCTTTCATGCTCACTTGTTATTTCTTTGCTCCATCTAGTATTTTGTGACCGGAAACCAGTCAACTGATGATCGCTGCATATGCTGTAGGTGGGAAGTATGTTTCTGGTAATGGTTTCAGCATTGTAGGAACTCATTCTGAGAGTCCCTGTCTCAAGGTACACATGAAAAAAGTCTTATTAAAAATAGTCACTGTAAAAATCATTCATTTAAGAGAAGAGGTCGCAATGTTTCAAAGATTTTTGTTAATACCATTATGGTTTAAAACTATCTATTTCACAACATGTTTCTAGCTCTTGATCTATGAGAAATTTGGGATAATTTGAGAAAATTATGCAGACCCTGGACTACTGGTATGGTTTTTGCAGGTATCAAAATCTGTGCTGTCTACTTAAGTGAAAGTATTTTTGCTCCCCTTTTTTTTTTTCTTGAATCAATTCTATCTTCAACACATTAAATAAATGTTGAACATCCCTTCTTCCCTCACTGACATGGCAATGCTAAACTACCAACCCAGGGTGTGACCCAATGGATTTTGAACTTCACACCATGGTTTATCCTGTACAATTCATTTATTTATTTATTTGTATAGGGTCCAGTAATAAAGATTAACAGTAATCAACGATATGCAATAACAGCACTGTCCTCAAGCATTTTAAGGCTGATTGCAGAGAAGAGTGAGGTTCCACTGCAGGTAAAAGTTCTGGGATGTGTTACATAAAAAGTGGTCACAATTGGTTACCTTTGCTTGAACTTCTACAAGTATCGAGTAATAGTTTTAATTCTATTGTATCTTGTTTTAATAAAAGGTAATGTGTGTGCAGAACGATTCCACATGTGGAACCACTACAGTCCCCATCCTGTCTGCCAAGCTTGGTTTTTTAACCAAAGGTAATTGAATTTTGTTGTGTGTAAATACTAGCAAAGTACAAATGCATGTTACCCACTAAACACAAGAGTAAAAAGTTGGTTACTTGCAAGCTATGGTCAGATGTAAGACATGTCACTGCCGTCTGTTTAGCTGGTGAGCAGGCTCTTGTGTTTGGGTTACACCATCGGCAGCCACTAATGGAAAAAAGTTGTTGAAACTGCTGCTAAACTCTTATTTTTCTGATAGGTATTTACATTGGTGCAAGCCAGACTGTGCTTTGCAATCATTTCAGGAGTTATCTGCTCCCAGACTCCTTTTTGTTTACTGCCATAAAGCTCTACCATTACAATATCTAAGAATTTGCGGATGTTATGAATTTTATCCGGCATCTAAACATCACTGTCAGAAGTGATATAGTCAGTTTGCAAACAGTCACGCATTCTCAAAGAATTATGAAAAGTGAAATAAGAAGTCAAAGAAGCCAGAAGTTTAAACCAAGGAAAGCAAGTGCGTTATTACTGAGTGAGATTAAGCTAAATATCTGGAAGTACATGGTAAACAAGTAACAAGCCAGATTCATCTCGAGTGTTGCAAACTTTATTTATGATCTGCTTTTAGACCTTGGCGGTCCCCAGCTAGCTATGCACTCCATCCGAGAAATGTGCTGCTCCTCTATTGTACATCAGGAGACACTGCTATTCAAGGTGACAATTTCTTTGCTTAGTAAGGCATTCATAAGCTGGCGTTACATGATATGTCACGCAACGCTATCTTACACTGGGAAGAGGTTGTACGTGATGGTTTCCGTCATGTCGCCCGATATTCATGAAATTATAAGGCACACAGAATCGCCATTCTACTCGTTTTTTTATGGTGGCCGGGAAACGGTGTGTTCTTTGGTCCATGCCAGGCTAACAAGAAAAATGCTGCCAAGGAGCTAGGAGCGCAACCATCGCACTGTATGACCTTTTGGCGTGGTTACTAACATGTCGTAAGCGACAATCGACATTTGTTTACCGGTGTTTTGATCATCATCAGGAGCCATTACCAATGGGCTCCTGTCATCACTGAGTGTTTGGATGGGTGCCAAACCACTATGGGGTTGACCAGTGATTCTCCTTGGCAATTTGTGACATGTGGCGTGACGTATTACGTCAGTTACTGATTTCCCGTATGTAAGAGGAAGCGAGAGCACGTGCTCACCATTAAAAAATATGTAGCTTGTTGTTGTGAACTCTGCGTACTTTTACTCTGTATTTTCGAGAGGACGTCTTGATACACAATTAATTGAGAGTTTTTCTTTTATTCTTTTTTTGTGATATTTTGCAGAGTTTCTTTGAGACACTTCCAACAGTACTGGATTCCGCAGTAGGAGCTGACTAAAGTCAAGCCAACGGCATTCCTGAGCTTCTTTTGATAGTTAGAACAGTGTACCCTGAAAACTCTCTCATTTATCTATTGTTTATTATAATCAGACAGGACGTGTACAGGCATGAAAGGGTGGTTCCCTGGAATTGTGTGCCTTGTTTTGTATTTACAGTCTAAACTCAAAGATTACGAAAAGCACGTGACAAGCACGCAGAAATTTGCACGCCAAGCACAATAAATTTTTGCTCTACTTCTGACTCGATTCAGCTGCTGAATCTCTATCGACAAATTTCTTGAAACTGTGAGTATATATGGATAATATTCATCGTGTTCGTTTTGTGTAAAGTTGCTAATGCGAGGGGTGGCCGAAGACCTAAAACCGAAGACCTCCGGAAGACCCGGATGTAAGCTTATAATATTTCCTTTATTTCAGTACATCTACTGATCAAAAAGACAATTCAAGATTGAGATGTATGTTTAACATTTGAGAACCAGTAATTCCAACCATAGTTGACTCTAGCCGGTTCAATTACTTATCTATTCACCGATTTCTTTTCGCGCACGGCAAATAAAATCAAACCTTAGGTTCTTTAACATTTCTGAGGTTACTATGTGACAAAATCATGCCAAATCTGGAATATCTTAGAGAATAGAGCTGATAGTAATCTTTTAGATATTTAAATAAGTCACGAAAGCCCAAGGATACAGCCAACTCATATGTAGAGAAGTGAGTACAGTGATGAATGAAATAAAAACGAAAACGAATGAGAGAACTGAGTATTCCGTGACTCTTGGAAGCTTACAGAGAAATCTCACGAAATGAAACCGAAAGTACCACGGGATTTATGTAGAGAAGTGAGTACAGCGACGAATGAAATAAAATGAAAACGAATGGAATGCAACCGAAAACACCACGGATTCACTTAAGTTCTTTCAATAGCTCCTCATCTTTTTAAAACACGCGAATATTCAGTTTAAAAAACTAATTTTAAGAGTTTATTCTAAACATCGCCGAACAAAAATTGAAAGAAAAATTCGAGTTTAGGCGAAAACTCAACGGTATTGACTAGAGTCCCACTAGCTTTTCAAGCGCTGTTACAACGCGCTTCCATTTCATCTTCGTAGCTGGCAACTCATCAAATATCAATTTGTAATTTAGCGTTTCAAGCGGTGGCTAAAAATAAACATTTGAAGGTGACCTTTCAGATGAAACACAATCTTCTGCGGAATGTCTCATCTCGAAATGGACTTCCCGTGTGGTAAATCGTCATTGGTCTGTATCAAGTGATAGTACTCTTAGAGTTGTAAGTAGCGTTGTAAGTATCCTTTGATTAAGCTGCGTAACCTTAGCAACATACTCTGACACAATGACATAGCAAGATTGGCGGTCACATAGAAAACTTAGTCTTCTCCACAGGAAGCCCAAGTAACGATAAAAGAATGCCGCGCGAAAAAGGGCTCTCAATAGAGAATTTAACTTCCTAGCGATTTTATGGTTATCAATTGGAAAATAGCCTCGGCGCTCGCGTTATGTGGAAATTTACAGTCAAACCGGATTTTCTTTTGATGGTAACCTGAGATGCTTTCGATTGGGAAATCTCAATGCGATTAGAATTTCGGATTTTTCAATAAAACATGAAATCTAAAGACGGATTTCGACACGACGCCGAGAAATCCTTCCTCAAGGTGGATTTCAGTAAACTAGCAAACGTTGGCAACTTGTTGATGTCAGTTTGAGTGGAGCCAGATGCAACTGGCACGAGCAAGTTTGCCTAGTTCATCTCGTGCCTCAAAGTCTGCCCAGTTAGCAAGTCCCTCTTCCCTGTAGTGTTCTCTCACATATCTTACATCATCAGTTCCACTTACAGTCGTGACAATTTTTTTCGTCCAATGTATAGTAAAACAATTATTAGATTCGGGTTATTAGCTCCAGCCTTCGGCTTCGGTTGATAACCCCTACCTCGACCTTGATTATTCTGGATATCAAAAAAACCTCATCCAATCGTTGTTTATAATCAACTGGCCCCGGTTGTTCGAAGGTTGATACTGTCCACTGGATAAATCTCTATTCGGTGGATAGCGCAGTACGTTTTACAATCACTTATCCTCTGGATAGCGATTTATCCGTTGGATAGCGTTATCCGCTCCTTGAGCAACTGGGCCCTTGTCTTTGGAGGGTATGTCACGCAACATTGGAGAGTGGCAAGTAACAAGGCGAGCTACATGACCTCGTTTCGATTTGGGTTCAG
Organism: Pocillopora damicornis; assembly: GCF_964200805.1. Classification (NCBI taxonomy): domain Eukaryota; kingdom Metazoa; phylum Cnidaria; class Anthozoa; order Scleractinia; family Pocilloporidae; genus Pocillopora; species Pocillopora damicornis. Next base: position 2,345,578 of record NC_142678.1, read on the forward strand.
TGCACGCACGCATCGATCTGTCATTCATAACTGCAAATTCTTAAAGCGATCACGTGTCGCATCGGATGATCATTTTGACAAACAACTTGCTGAAGCAAAATCCTTCTCTCTGAGCTGAATTATTCAAGAATCTCTTGAAACGGTGGGTAACATGAATTATTTGTCGTATCTGTTGTAAGCTTAATTTATTGTATTCTTCATCCAAATCTTGATCTTAAAGACTCAAATGTGTTATTAAAGACCAGAGACGATTCTTCACTTCTCTGTACTGTTTACGTACCGTCAAGTCACGAAATCAAATTCAATCAATTTGACTGATTTCGGCCTACGACAAAATGTTTAAGTCCTTTTAACAACTCAATCTGCGCACAGCTATACTTCTCACTTATTATCGCGGAATGTATCTGAATTGTGCAGACTTCATTTCTATCCCAGATGGTCACAGTGGAATTATACTCTTCGTGGTTTTACAAACATAGTTTGATCACTAGAAAGTCTTTTACGCTAAAAAGAACAAACCAAATAAGAAGAAACCGTAAATTATATGTTGAGGTCCAGGTATAGACAGCATTTAAAAATCATTTGATTGCAATAAACGATAAACAGAGCCAAATCCTCGTTTTGACCTTCGTTGACTAGTTACTCTCCAGATACGATTTCAAATGATGCGTGCGACACTCTGTAACACTTATTTCGTACCTTTGGAGTTTTTCCAGCAAACAGTTCTCAGAAGTACAAGTTTTCATAAATATGGTAGTAAGGAAACGAAATTTTTGCTACGGTCCATTTATCTGTCCTGTCCAGACGTGCCTCTTCAGTAATCCGATGCATTCGAAACAACAGAGGGGAATTTTCCCTTTTCAAATGGTTTCGTTTTCCAATGTTTGAGATACCTGTAATCGATAAGCTATCACCGAAACTACCGAAATAACCGAAAGTTAGTAAAAAACGAGTGTATTGAATTGAAAACGATACAAAGTATTAAATTAGTGGAAGAAAGGTGCCGGGAAGTGCCTACTTTAAACTTTCAAATCGGCTACAGTAAAAGAACGAAGGTTTTGATACGGCTGTGACTAAAAGTGGGACGGGGACGTGGGACGGGGACGTGGGACTGGGACTCGGGGACGTGGGACTCGGGGTCGTGGGACTCGGGGTCGTGGGACTCGGGGACGTGGGACTTGGGGACGTGAGACTCGGGGACGTGGGACTCGGGGACGTGGGACGTGGGACGCGGGACGCAGGACTCGGAGACTCGGGGACGTGGGACATGGGACGTGGGACGCGGCGACTCGGGGACGCGCGGGGATTCGGGAACGTGACAAACAAACAGCACCTGAATTTGTAAAGTATAATTTTCGGTGGTCTCGAGAAAGGTGTAATATGCTGGAGAGCTTGTCGGGTGACTCTACATCGAAGGCGTTCGTCGAAGGTAAGAGTACACGGTAATTTTGGTCGGCGGGGAAATTATGAAACCTGTGAATATTGCGAAAGCCCGTGAAAGGATGACATCTAAAAACTGAAGGCAATTTTTGAATAAGACACTAGAATGCGTAATGATGGCGGTGACTAATCAATCTTCTTTAAACAAATCGGAGATTGACTTCCTTGAGGAAAACCTTGAAAATTGTTCTGTTGAAAACCGGTACTTCGTGGGTTATTTCGATGGAAAAAGAGATGAGTTCGAGGATATGCTCGAGAGTTTTCTTCTTAGTAGTTCCACATGCTTTGTAAAGAAGGCCTTGCACTCAAAGGACTTAAATCACAAGAGGTTTTCGAAAAATGGTGGGCAGTTTCTTTTATTTTTAACTGAATTTTTGCTTTTATCAATTCGGTGTGGGCCTCGTAGAGACTCGATCTTTTGAAGGCAATTTTGTAAAAACTTACGCAATGCACCGGGCGGAAAAGTGTTGAAATATTTAAAAGTATTTCATATAAAGGAAAGCACTTGGAAAAAACTCTAAGTGCGTAATCTAGTATACCGAAATACTTTGTCAAATTATGCATTTGCAGCGTCTCCCGTCTTTGAACACAATGGTGGTAATGTACCGATCCAATTTTTCGGCAAACCGTTTACCATCTAAGCAATGAAACTCGGCATTGCTTCCACACACCAACAAAGATGAGAATTCCTTTTGAAAACAGAGTTTGAAATATAGTAAAACGTACCAGTAGCATTCGATTTTTGCATAACCCGCGAAACTGTTTTAATTTTTCTAGGTATTTTAGTGGAGGAATCCATTGAACATTTCGCATACTGAGGAAACAAAATTGGGAAGGTCATTTACATCCATTTACTTCAGAATTCCCCATAAACGTAGCGTGTATACAATTCCTGAAATTCCCGTTCGTTATTTCACGAATCATTTGACGTTTCAGTGTTGACGAATTTTTCGTATTACGTCTCTCAACGGACTCAACGCTGCAAGGAGAATCTTTCTCATAATTTACTTTTTAAGAGACGAAGTTACCGTCTAAAATTCAAACGTTACTGTTAGGCTTATTGGCGCATTGATAACCTAGTAAATAGCTCGAACATACTGAAAAAATTTTTATCTGTTTTTGTATATCTTTATCTGTGAGCCACGTGACTAAACAAAAACAGAGAAGTGTAGTTTGATGGCTTGTTTTCATGAATCTAGGATTTCGGGAATCGCTATAAACTACACGATCGCGCATTAAGTAATATTTCTTCTTCTGATGATTGGTACTGAAAGAAAATAGTAACGGTGTCATGCTATTTTATGTGTGCGTTATAAAAATATTTGTATTCGCATTAAGCTCACGGTAAAAATCCCGTGAAAATTTTTCAAAAGAAATATATATCACAGTAGTTATTTTATGACTACCACAAAATACTCAAAACAAAATCAAGAAACTGCTGCAGGACCTCAAGGCTCATTGGTTCAGGACGATCTTGTACATCTCAGGTTTGAACTTTTCGTGGGAACAAGTGCTGAAGCTTACATAACCTATTTTGAATTTAATGGTTGTACTATAAACTTGTGTATTCGACCCTCGACGAACGCCTCCGATATAGCGTCACCCGAGCTTGTCAGTAGTAGCCGATGATTTCCAGCGTCCATGGTTCGGCCGGATATGTTTTCTTGCCTGTTTGACCGTGAGAACTCTGGGTACAGAATAGTTTCAACGCAGGGGGTTTTAAACATCGTGAGCAGCCATGGAGGATTTTCCTGGTAAGTAACTGTGTTTTCTTCCCTATTCTTTTTTAGCAAGGATAAGGCACGGATGTTTCAAGACCCCCTGCGTTGAAACTATTCTGTACCGAGAGTTCTCACGGTCAAATAAGCAAGCAAAAATGTCCAGCCGAACCATGGACGCTGAAAACCATCGGCTACTACTTACAAGCTCTCCAGCATAAAATAGCTTTCTCGAGACCACCGAGGTGTTGTTTGTTTATCACGTCCCCGAGTCCCCGCGTGTCCCCGAGTCCCACATTCCCGAGTCCCACATCCCCGAGTCCCACGTCCCCAAGTCCCACGTCCCCGATTTCCACGTCCCCGAGTCCCACGTCCCCGAGTCCCACGTCCCCGAGTCCCACGTCCCCGAGTCCCACGTCCCCGAGTCCCACGTCCCCGAGTCCCACGTCCCCGAGTCCCACGTCCCCGAGTCCCACGTCCCCGAGTCCCACGTCCCCGAGTCCCACGTCCCCGAGTCCCACGTCCCCGAGTCCCACGTCCCCGAGTCCCACGTCCCCGAGTCCCACGTCCCCGAGTCCCACGTCCCCGAGTCCCACGTCCCCGAGTCCCACGTCCCCGAGTCCCACGTCCCCGAGTCCCACGTCCCCGAGTCCCACGTCCCCGAGTCCCACGTCCCCGAGTCCCACGTCCCCGAGTCCCACGTCCCCGAGTCCCACGTCCCCGAGTCCCACGTCCCCGAGTCCCACGTCCCCGAGTCCCACGTCCCCGAGTCCCACGTCCCCGAGTCCCACGTCCCCGAGTCCCACGTCCCCGAGTCCCACGTCCCCGTCCCACTTTTAGTCACAGCCTACGGCTATTCCATCTGTCATTCGAGACAGAAGGGAATCATCCTTTCAAACACTTCCATTTTGGGCTTGCTTTGCCATCAACACTGTTATTCCTGCCATAAGCACTTAGAACACTTAAAACAGCGATAATTATAGAAGAAAAGAATTTAATTTTCTGTTGTTAGAGAAACATGAAATTCGAAAACGGATTAACAAGAAATCTTAAAATAATATTCGTTATCTAAAGTTCACATAATGAGCCTTTTCTTGTATTCGAGGCCTACAACTTACCAAAATCACGACGAAACAGAACAATTAAGAGAGGAAGCTGACTAATTTAAAACTTATTAGTACAAAATTTAAATCATTCAAAACGTACATGTACATAAACATACGAACGTTCTCGAAAAACTCAATAAACATTAAGGATTTTCACCATTATTTATCGCCAGTCGATTGGCAAAGAAATAAGGCCCGGACATTGACGGCATTGAACTGCACTTGAATAAGTTAGCTCTTTTAGCTCTTGAGTTGGAATAATGTGTGAAGTAATTTATTTATTTCCTCTAGTTTCGACGCAACCTTTGTTTCGTCAATCTTCGAGTCATCTTTCTGAATTTCATTCTTGATAATTGGATGTTACGTCGAGCTGCGTCAAGAGATTTGAAAATTTATTTCACGTTGCCTCTACAGCTAGAAATCAGTAACTGCTAGCCAGGCGAGCTACATGACCTCGTTTCGATTGGGGCCCAATGCACGCACGTATCGATAAGTCATTCAGGCGATCGGGTGTCGCATCGGATGATCATTTGAACAAACAACTTGTTGGGGCGAAATCCATATCTCTGTGCTAAATTATTCAAGAATCTCTTGAAACGGCGGGTATCATTCATTATTTGTCGTATCTGTTTTAAGTTCAATTTATAGCGTTCTTCGGCCGAATCTTGATCCCGAAGACTGTCGTGTAAAAACCAAAGCCCGGTCCTTCATTTATTTGTACTGTTACGTACTGTTACGTAACGTCTAGTCACGAAATCAAATTGAATTAATTTAACTGATTACAGCCTAAGACAAAATGTTTAAGTCCTTAGAGCCATTTAATGCTTGCTACGATATCAGCGCACAACTGTACTTCTTCCTTAATATCACGGAATGTACCCTAAGCTACTGAAATCGAGCAAACTTTTATTCCAAAAGGTCACAGAGGAATTATACTCTTCGCGGTTTGACAAATATAATTTGATCACTATTAAGTCTTTTACGCTAAAAAGAACAAACCAAATAAGAAGAAACTGTCAATTCTATGTTGAGGTCCAGGTATAAACAGCATTTAAAAAACATTTGACTGCGATAGACTATCAGCAGAGCCAAATATTCAATTTGACCTTAACATATCAAACTCATGGGGTACAAATAGTCTTAACATAAATGTAGTGACCACGCCCACTTCAACAACCCACTCAAATCGACTGTAATTTTCGAATGTTTTACCATCGTGCGGATTCTCAACAGAAAAAGCACGCAATGTACCTCTGAAATATTAAACTATAATATTATGGCTTTCTATTTCGCTAATTTTCCAACTTGAAGGTAAAGTTTTTCCCTCGTCATTTTTACCTTTTCTCCAAGCGGTTGCTTGAAATCAACAAGGCGTTTTTGATCAAAACACGACCGAGCGCAGGGTCTTGGGCGATATCTCTTTTACGCAGGCGCAAATTAAAAATGTACCGCCAGAATCAGAAAGAGGTACAAATTTCCTTTGTTTTGATATGTAGTGTCGAACAAAAAAGCAGATTTACCCTCGTCAAATGGCGTTTACAAACAGCTGTATCTTCCTCCTTTCGATTTTTTTCCTGTTTTGTAAGCGTGAAAGCAGTAGGAGAGGGATCGGGATCATCAGAATAAGCTAAATTCAATGCTGAAAAGGTTCATCTATAATTGCACAATGGGCTAACTGAACAAGAAACAACAATAACGCAAATACGTTTGCGTTGTCGAGCGCACAGACACAGCACGCTTCAGAATTTGAGATTAGCTCGTTACACCGGAACTTTCGATTCTATTTAAGGAAATACGGCATAAAAAACTTATACTGCAACTCTGCAAAAAATTTGAGAAACTCAGGAGTGAAAGATTTGATGTAAGAGCTCATGCCTTTTTTATTGACACTGACACAATTTCTATCGGCTGCTTAACTGTCCGATTTGGCCTTTGCAGTTACAAACACTTATAATCGGACAGATGAAAATGGACAGTGGACTTGAAACAGTCAATTAAGCCACAAATGAGGGCTGATAAGAACCACTCATATTCAAACATCTCTAAAAACTGAGAAAACATATAGTCTGAACTCGCTAATATAAGTCAATTTGTCTCTATTAAGGCCCTTTCAAACGTAAATATCGTTATGGCGATGGAATACAACAAAGAGCAGCTCAACTACTACAGGATTTGTTACGTTGTCACTGATGTATTAACTGAGGGTCTGCGAATAATCTTCAAACAAGAATGGGACAATCTCTACGGTGCAACATCGTCAGGGGAATGGAAGGATGAACCAAGAAATGGAGTGGACTTTAAAAACAAGGAATCTGCTCGGAACCAAAAAAGGAATGCGCATCTCCTTACAACCATGATTGGTGGAAACAGAGCAGAATGGGATTGTACGATGCTTTTCTATGCTATTCTTTACTCAGATTGTATTCACAGCCTCAGCCCAGTTGTCAGATCAAATGTCGATGCCCTCAGAAAGTTTCGAAATGAAAATTTTGCGCACATGTCGGAAGGAAACCTTTCAGACCTGCAGTTTCAAAACATCATTGGCAAATTTGACACTGCATTTCAAACGCTCCGTCTTTCCACAATGAAAATTCAAGAGATTAAGAATCAAACGAGCTTTCCCACGGAGGAACTGAAAGATGTCTTGAAAATGGTTGACGATCTTAGGCAGGAACTTCAGGAGAAAGAGCACGAAAGACAGGTCCTTGAAGATCAGTTAAACAATGATATCTCCCCCTTCTGTGTCCTCCCTCCTAAACCCTCACATGATGTAACAAGTCGCGACCGAGAGGTGGCCGAAATAATGCAACAGCTTAGAGAACTTAAAACAGCAAATAAAGACAGGTTAAGTTACCTTTACATCTCCGGAAATCCTGGAAGTGGAAAGTCTCAACTAGCGGGTCTTGTGACTGAACGATTCTACAGAGAAATTAAAGATCTTCCGAATGGTACCTCATTTGTAATGACGATAAATGGTGAAAGTCCAGATACTGTGCTACAATCGTATGTGGCTTTTTCACGGCGTCTTAAGTGTCCCGAGTACGCGGTGACAACCACCCTCCATTCAGAGGACTTGACAACAAATGAGAAAATCACCAATCTTAGGGCATTGATCGGAACGAAAATTGGGCTTTATACATCGTGGCTGCTCGTAGTTGATAATGTCGCGAGTCTATCACATATGCATGTCCATCTACCCGAAGCCGAAAATGAGATGTGGGCAAGAGGCCAGTTGCTTATCACAACTCAAGACAGTGGGTCAATTCCTCAAGCAAGTTCCTTCAACAAACACATCTCAATAAGCAACGGAATGAATCCTGATGATGTCAGTTGTTTATTGGAAAAGCTCTCAGGAATCGCGGACAAAGAGATGGAAATCAAAGTTGCTCAGGCGTTGGACTACCAGCCTCTCGCCTTGGCAAGTGCCGCCACTTATGTCAGAGAAGTTCGACAGACATCTAATTTTGGCTGGAAAGACTATCTTGAAAAACTTGAAACAGGCCAAAGAAATACCATGGAGACATTCCTTGCCGAAGTCAACCCAAGCTATGCAAGGTCCATGACCACAGCAACAACACTGGCCGTAGAAACAGCTATGGAATCCAACAAAATTATGCATCACGCCTTTAATTTCCTGTCCTTGTGTGCACCAGAACCATTAAGTCTTAATATCATTGAAGACTTCATCACAAGTGTGGATAAAGAAATTCAAAACAAAGAGATGATTCGTTTGAAGATACAAAGGTGCTCCCTGCTGATGTTTGAAAGAGACGAAACTGACGTTTACATTCGTGTGCATCAGGTTGTACATAATTCCATTAGGGCTTTGGCTGCAGCTCATTCGGATGATAAGCACAACGAGGTGGTCAGTGGAGTGATTGGATCATTCGGTCGTTTTGTAGAAAAATATATATCAAGGGACAACGACGAGTCCTATGCTCTAATAAACAGCAGACATGTGACTCATTTGAAAAATTTAGCCCCAGAACTTGAGAGATATTTTTCTAAGAAGGTTATTTCTCAAGTCGACCAAAGTGGCTTTTTGATCAAGCACCATGCGATGGACCTCCGTGGAATGAGTATGTTTTGCTATATGCATTGTGAATACGAAACTTCAAGACGTTTCATCGATATGGCATTAGACTTATCCATTGTCAACGAGCACGACCCTGGCTTAGATATTGCAGATATCTACGGACACGTGGGTGACTTGCACGAAAAGCTGGGCGACCTGAGTCAGGCAAAGGATTATCATGATCGTGCACTAGCCATTTTTCTGAAAAAGCTTGGACCTGACCATGTTGACGTTGCAAATTCTTACAATAGCCTGGGAATTGTACACGGTGAGCTGGGTGACCTGAGTAAGGCAAAGTATTATCATGATCGTGCACTGGCCATTTTTCTGAAAAAGCTTGGACCTGATGATGTTGACGTTGCAAATTCTTACAATAACCTGGGAATTGTACACGGTGAGCTGGGTGACCTGAGTCAGGCAAAGTATTATCATGATCGTGCACTGGCCATTTTTCTGAAAAAGCTTGGACCTGACCATGTTGACGTTGCAAATTCTTACAATAGCCTGGCTATTGTACACAAAGACCTGGGTGACCTGAGTCAGGCAAAGGATTATCATGATCGTGCACTGGCCATTTTTCTGAAAAAGCTTGGACCTGACCATGTTCACGTTGCAAATTCTTACAATAACCTGGCTCTTGTACACAAAGAGCTGGGTGACCTGAGTCAGGCAAAGGATTATCATGATCGTGCACTGGCCATTTTTCTGAAAAGGCTTGGACCTGACCATGTTCACGTTGCAAATTCTTACAATAGCCTGGGAATTGTACACGATGAGCTGGGTGACCTAAGTCGGGCAAAGGATTATCATGATCGTGCACTGGCCATTCGTCTGAAAAAGCTTGGACCTGACCATGTTGACGTTGCAAATTCTTACAATAGCCTGGGAATTGTACACGATGAGCTGGGTGACCTGAGTCGGGCAAAGGATTATCATGATCGTGCACTGGCCATTTTTCTGAAAAAGCTTGGACCTGACCATGTTGACGTTGCAAATTCTTACAATAGCCTGGGTATTGTACACGATGAGCTGGGTGACCTGAGTCAGGCAAAGGATCATCATGATCGTGCACTGGCCATTTTTCTGAAAAGGCTTCGACCTGACCATGTTGACGTTGCAAATTCTTTTAATAGCCTGGGTATTGTACACAAAAAGCTGGGTGACCTGAGTCAGGCAAAGGATTATCATGATCGTGCACTGGCCATTTTTCTGAAAAAGCTTGGACCTGACCATGTTCAAGTTGCAAATTCTTACAATAGCCTGGGTATTGTACACGATGAGCTGGGTGACCTGAGTCAGGCAAAGGATTATCATGATCGCGCACTGGCCATTTTTCTGAAAAAGCTTGGACCTGACCATGTTGACGTTGCAAATTCTTACAATAACCTGGGTATTGTACACGATGAGCTGGGTGATCTGAGTCAGGCAAAGGATTATCATGATCGTGCACTGGCCATTTTTCTGAAAAAGCTTGGACCTGACCATGTTCAAGTTGCAAATTCTTACAATAGCCTGGGTAATGTACACAAAAAGCTGGGTGACCTGAGTCAGGCAAAGGATTATCATGATCGCGCAATGGCCATTTTTCTGAAAAAGCTTGGACCTGACCATGTTGACGTTGCAAATTCTTACAATAGCCTGGGAATTGTACACGATGAGCTAGGTGACCTGAGTCGGGCAAAGGATTGTCATGATCGTGCACTGGCCATTTTTCTGAAAAAGCTTGGACCTGACCATGTTGACGTTGCAAATTCTTACAATAGCCTGGGTATTGTACACAAAAAGCTGGGTGACCTGAGTCAGGCAAAGGATTATCATGATCGCGCACTGGCCATTTTTCTGAAAAAGCTTGGACCTGACCATGTTCAGGTTGCAAATTCTTACAATGGCCTGGGAATTGTACACGATGAGCTGGGTGACCTGAGTCGGGCAAAGGATTATCATGATCGTGCACTGGCCATTCGTCTGAAAAAGCTTGGACCTGACCATGTTGACGTTGCAAATTCTTAAAATAGCCTGGGCATTGTACACGATGAGCTGGGTGACCTGAGTCAGGCAAAGTATTATCATGATCGTGAACTGGCCATTCGTCGGAAAAAGCTTGGACCTGACCATGTTGATGTTGCAAATTCTTACAATAGCCTGGGTATTGTACACGATGAACTGGGTGACCTGAGTCAGGCAAAGGATTATCATGATCGTGCACTGGCCATTTTTCTGAAAAAGCTTGGACCTGACCATGTTGACGTTGCAAATTCTTTCAATAGCCTGGGTATTGTACACAAATAGCTGGGTGACCTTAGTCAGGCAAAGGATTATCATGATCGCGCACTGGCCATTTTTCTGAAAAAGCTTGGACCTGACCATGTTCACGTTGCAAATTCTTACAATAGCCTGGGTATTGTACACAAAAAGCTGGGTGACCTGGGTCAGGCAAAGGATTATCATGATCGTGCACTGGCCATTCGTCTGAAAAAGCTTGGACCTGACCATGTTGCGTTGCAAATTCTTACAATTGCCTAGGTATTGTACACAAAAAGCTGGGTGACCTGAGTCAGGCAAAGGATTATCATGATCGCGCACTGGCCATTCGTCTGAAAAAGCTCTGACCTGAGCACATTAAGGTCACAGCCGCTTGCAATGACTCGGGGCTTGCGCACGTATACCGTTCTATTAATAGTTTCGCTTTGAAAGGCTTGTTTATGCACTTGTCTAGGGGCTGCAAAACTGACGTCAGGCCACCGGGAATAACAGCAACATCAACAGTTCGTCGCGCACTTATCGGCTCGTGAATTCGAGGGTTCTTGTGGCTGGCAGGTTAAATCGCATGGGAGTTTCCTTCATGTTTAAGATGTGGCTTAACTGGTAGTCATGACGTCTCCGGGCCCTCAACACAAACCGATGGAATTCGACGATCTTCTCCTCCATGTCTGCTGGTAGACGCTGCGCCCAAGTTGTTTTCGCTCTCATAGATACAGCGTGGCGACGCTTCCGGTTGTTATACCACCCTATAAATGCCTTGAACTCCGGATCGGAGCTGAGTTCCTTCGCTGTCAACCGGAGCATTATGCTATTAACTGAGAGACCTGCAAAAAATAGAACAGTATAGTGTTAAAGGACAAGGTATTTTAAGTGCACGTGCTGCACGTTAACATTGATCTTCTGCAGCTGGACTGTTCATTAATTGGCGCAAATTGAAGACAAAACAATTCTTTATCGTACCTTGACTTCTTTGATCACTAAACCAGTCTGC